>NC_074668.1:72356604-72526325 GCF_029448725.1 Salvelinus fontinalis | reverse complement strand
TTCGTAATGTATAGTACGTTTTGGAAATTCGTAACATCATACGAATTGTAATTCATAACATCTCATACGAAATGGATGATGGACATTCCCAAATAATACATACAATATGAAACGTAACATATCATACTAAATGGAGTATCTTCGATATACATACAGAATAATATGAAATGCTCTGACTACAGGTTGGGTCACAGAGAAAGAATGGAGGAGTTGAGGAGAGGATATTTTGTCCAACCGATATTTTCCCTTTGAACCTGTGTTTCAAACCTGCAACTCTCCGTTTTCCAGGCCAAATGTAGAAGAACTCTGGCAAAATTAATTTCCTGCCGAAACCCGGGATCGAAACAGGGACATTTAGATCTTCAGTCTAACGCTCTCCCAACTGAGCTTTTTCGGCTGCTCTGCACAATTATAGCCAGGTGTGTGGTTGGCTGTCTGGTGTATTCAGTTGACTAGGATCAGGAATATTTTCTATTCATCTTTCTCCAACAGCGAGTGACAAATGCCCCACATGGATGGAATAATCACGCACACGTTCTTTTTCAAACTTCTAGAAAGACAATGCTTCCACCTGCTGGTCCCCTGACAAACTCACACATACTTTTAGTTGGAATTTTTGTTGAAATTAGGCTAACCTTTTACTGACGACAGGTACGAAAATGAGCCTCAGTTAATCGGGAGTCTTCTTGCTAACAGACACAGGCTCTCAATGTGTAGTGGAACTTCTAGAAGCACTCAGATAAAATGACCTGTTATTTCATCCGCTGTCCATGAGTAAGTGGTAGTGAACACATCAAATGTGCACTTACCCTTCAGGATGACGCAATATTAATGTGGTCTAACTGACCCATTCATTCTTTATAATTGATATATTATATAAGTTATAGTATTGCTCACAAACACAATTTTAACACATTCTTTGAAAACAAAGTTCTGCTTTTATTTTGTTGAATCATAACTACGTAGGTATCATTTCTATTGCATAAAGGCTTTTAATGTAGCATTTTTAATTTGTGTTTTTCCTTCGCAGAATTGTCCACACTTAAAATTACTTAGCAGAGGATGGTTTCGATCCATCGACCTCTGGGTTATGGGCCCAGCACGCTTCCGCTGCGCCACTCTGCTATCTGGTGATTGGTGGCAGTCAGTTGTGAAAGACAAATTGGAATTCGTAACATATCATACGTTTAGTAAAATCTTAAGATATTGTACATTTTGCTCATTCGTAATGTATAGTACGTTTTGGAAATTCGTAACATCATACGAATTGTAATTCATAACATCTCATACGAAATGGATGATGGACATTCCCAAATAATACATACAATATGAAACGTAACATATCATACTAAATGGAGTATCTTCGATATACATACAGAATAATATGAAATGCTCTGACTACAGGTTGGGTCACAGAGAAAGAATGGAGGAGTTGAGGAGAGGATATTTTGTCCAACCGATATTTTCCCTTTGAACCTGTGTTTCAAACCTGGAACTCTCCGTTTTCCAGGCCAAATGTAGAAGAACTCTGGCAAAATTAATTTCATGCCGAAACCCGGGATCGAACCAGGGACATTTAGATCTTCAGTCTAACGCTCTCCCAACTGAGCTATTTCGGCTGCTCTGCACAATTATAGCCAGGTGTGTGGTTGGCTGTCTGGTGTATTCAGTTGACTAGGATCAGGAACATTTTCTATTCATCTTTCTCCAACAGCGAATGACAAATGCCCCACATGGATGGAATAATCACGCACACGTTCTTTTTCAAACTTCTAGAAAGACAATGCTTCCACCTGCTGGTCCCTGACAAACTCACACATACTTTTAGTTAGCATTTTTGTTGAAATTAGGCTAACCTTTTACTGACGACAGGTTCGAAAATGAGCCTCAGTTAATCGGGAGTCTTCTTGCTAACAGACACAGGCTCTCAATGTGTAGTGGAACTTCTAGAAGCACTCAGATAAAATGACCTGTTATTTCATCCGCTGTCCATGAGTAAGTGGTAGTGAACACATCAAATTTGCACTTACCCTTCAGGATGACGCAATATTAATGTGGTCTAACTGACCCATTCATTCTTTATAATTGATATATTATATAAGTTATAGTATTGCTCACAAACACAATTTTAACAAATTCTTTGAAAACAAAGTTCTCCTTTTATTTTGTTGAATCATAACTACGTAGGTATCATTTCTATTGCATAAAGGCTTTTAATGTAGCATTTTTAATTTGTGTTTTTCCTTCGCAGAATTGTCCACACTTAAAATTACTTAGCAGAGGATGGTTTCGATCCAGCGACCTCTGGGTTATTGGCCCAGCACGCTTCCGCTGCGCCACTCTGCTATCTGGTGATTGGTGGGAGTCAGTTGTGAAAGACAAATTGGAATTCGTAACATATCATACGTTTAGTAAAATCTTAACATATTGTACATTTTGCCCTATTCGTAATGTATAGTACGTTTTGGAAATTCGTAACATCATACAAATTGTAATTCATAACATCTCATACGAAATGGATGATGGACATTCCCAAATAATACATACAATATGAAACGTAACATATCATACTAAATGGAGTATCTTCGATATACATACAGAATAATATGAAATGCTCTGACTACAGGTTGGGTCACAGAGAAAGAATGGAGGAGTTGAGGAGAGGATATTTTGTCCAACCGATATTTTCCCTTTGAACCTGTGTTTCAAACCTGCAACTCTCCGTTTTTCAGGCCAAATGTAGAAGAACTCTGGCAAAATTAATTTCCTGCCGAAACCCGAGATCGAAACAGGGACATTTAGATCTTCAGTCTAACGCTCTCCCAACTGAGCTTTTTCGGCTGCTCTGCACAATTATAGCCAGGTGTGTGGTTGGCTGTCTGGTGTATTCAGTTGACTAGGATCAGGAATATTTTCTATTCATCTTTCTCCAACAGCGAGTGACAAATGCCCCACATGGATGGAATAATCACGCACACGTTCTTTTTCAAACTTCTAGAAAGACAATGCTTCCACCTGCTGGTCCCCTGACAAACTCACACATACTTTTAGTTGGAATTTTTGTTGAAATTAGGCTAACCTTTTACTGACGACAGGTACGAAAATGAGCCTCAGTTAATCGGGAGTCTTCTTGCTAACAGACACAGGCTCTCAATGTGTAGTGGAACTTCTAGAAGCACTCAGATAAAATGACCTGTTATTTCATCCGCTGTCCATGAGTAAGTGGTAGTGAACACATCAAATGTGCACTTACCCTTCAGGATGACGCAATATTAATGTGGTCTAACTGACCCATTCATTCTTTATAATTGATATATTATATAAGTTATAGTATTGCTCACAAACACAATTTTAACACATTCTTTGAAAACAAAGTTCTGCTTTTATTTTGTTGAATCATAACTACGTAGGTATCATTTCTATTGCATAAAGGCTTTTAATGTAGCATTTTTAATTTGTGTTTTTCCTTCGCAGAATTGTCCACACTTAAAATTACTTAGCAGAGGATGGTTTCGATCCATCGACCTCTGGGTTATGGGCCCAGCACGCTTCCGCTGCGCCACTCTGCTATCTGGTGATTGGTGGCAGTCAGTTGTGAAAGACAAATTGGAATTCGTAACATATCATACGTTTAGTAAAATCTTAACATATTGTACATTTTGCTCATTCGTAATGTATAGTACGTTTTGGAAATTCGTAACATCATACGAATTGTAATTCATAACATCTCATACGAAATGGATGATGGACATTCCCAAATAATACATACAATATGAAACGTAACATATCATACTAAATGGAGTATCTTCGATATACATACAGAATAATATGAAATGCTCTGACTACAGGTTGGGTCACAGAGAAAGAATGGAGGAGTTGAGGAGAGGATATTTTGTCCAACCGATATTTTCCCTTTGAACCTGTGTTTCAAACCTGCAACTCTCCGTTTTCCAGGCCAAATGTAGAAGAACTCTGGCAAAATTATTTTCATGCCGAAACCCGGGATCGAACCAGGGACATTTAGATCTTCAGTCTAACGCTCTCCCAACTGAGCTATTTCGGCTGCTCTCCACAATTATAGCCAGGTGTGTGGTTGGCTGTCTGGTGTATTCAGTTGACTAGGATAAGGAACATTTTCTATTCATCTTTCTCCAACAGCGAGTGACAAATGCCCCACATGGATGGAATAATCACGCACACGTTCTTTTTCAAACTTCTAGAAAGACAATGCTTCCACCTGCTGGTCCCCTGACAAACTCACACATACTTTTAGTTGGAATTTTTGTTGAAATTAGGCTAACCTTTTACTGACGACAGGTACGAAAATGAGCCTCAGTTAATCGGGAGTCTTCTTGCTAACAGACACAGGCTCTCAATGTGTAGTGGAACTTCTAGAAGCACTCAGATAAAATGACCTGTTATTTCATCCGCTGTCCATGAGTAAGTGGTAGTGAACACATCAAATGTGCACTTACCCTTCAGGATGACGCAATATTAATGTGGTCTAACTGACCCATTCATTCTTTATAATTGATATATTATATAAGTTATAGTATTGCTCACAAACACAATTTTAACACATTCTTTGAAAACAAAGTTCTGCTTTTATTTTGTTGAATCATAACTACGTAGGTATCATTTCTATTGCGTAAAGGCTTTTAATGTAGCATTTTTAATTTGTGTTTTTCCTTCGCAGAATTGTCCACACTTAAAATTACTTAGCAGAGGATGGTTTCGATCCATCGACCTCTGGGTTATGGGCCCAGCACGCTTCCGCTGCGCCACTCTGCTATCTGGTGATTGGTGGCAGTCAGTTGTGAAAGACAAATTGGAATTCGTAACATATCATACGTTTAGTAAAATCTTAACATATTGTACATTTTGCTCATTCGTAATGTATAGTACGTTTTGGAAATTCGTAACATCATACGAATTGTAATTCATAACATCTCATACGAAATGGATGATGGACATTCCCAAATAATACATACAATATGAAACGTAACATATCATACTAAATGGAGTATCTTCGATATACATACAGAATAATATGAAATGCTCTGACTACAGGTTGGGTCACAGAGAAAGAATGGAGGAGTTGAGGAGAGGATATTTTGTCCAACCGATATTTTCCCTTTGAACCTGTGTTTCAAACCTGGAACTCTCCGTTTTCCAGGCCAAATGTAGAAGAACTCTGGCAAAATTAATTTCATGCCGAAACCCGGGATCGAACCAGGGACATTTAGATCTTCAGTCTAACGCTCTCCCAACTGAGCTATTTCGGCTGCTCTGCACAATTATAGCCAGGTGTGTGGTTGGCTGTCTGGTGTATTCAGTTGACTAGGATCAGGAACATTTTCTATTCATCTTTCTCCAACAGCGAATGACAAATGCCCCACATGGATGGAATAATCACGCACACGTTCTTTTTCAAACTTCTAGAAAGACAATGCTTCCACCTGCTGGTCCCTGACAAACTCACACATACTTTTAGTTAGCATTTTTGTTGAAATTAGGCTAACCTTTTACTGACGACAGGTACGAAAATGAGCCTCAGTTAATCGGGAGTCTTCTTGCTAACAGACACAGGCTCTCAATGTGTAGTGGAACTTCTAGAAGCACTCAGATAAAATGACCTGTTATTTCATCCGCTGTCCATGAGTAAGTGGTAGTGAACACATCAAATTTGCACTTACCCTTCAGGATGACGCAATATTAATGTGGTCTAACTGACCCATTCATTCTTTATAATTGATATATTATATAAGTTATAGTATTGCTCACAAACACAATTTTAACAAATTCTTTGAAAACAAAGTTCTCCTTTTATTTTGTTGAATCATAACTACGTAGGTATCATTTCTATTGCATAAAGGCTTTTAATGTAGCATTTTTAATTTGTGTTTTTCCTTCGCAGAATTGTCCACACTTAAAATTACTTAGCAGAGGATGGTTTCGATCCAGCGACCTCTGGGTTATTGGCCCAGCACGCTTCCGCTGCGCCACTCTGCTATCTGGTGATTGGTGGGAGTCAGTTGTGAAAGACAAATTGGAATTCGTAACATATCATACGTTTAGTAAAATCTTAACATATTGTACATTTTGCCCTATTCGTAATGTATAGTACGTTTTGGAAATTCGTAACATCATACGAATTGTAATTCATAACATCTCATACGAAATGGATGATGGACATTCCCAAATAATACATACAATATGAAACGTAACATATCATACTAAATGGAGTATCTTCGATATACATACAGAATAATATGAAATGCTCTGACTACAGGTTGGGTCACAGAGAAAGAATGGAGGAGTTGAGGAGAGGATATTTTGTCCAACCGATATTTTCCCTTTGAACCTGTGTTTCAAACCTGCAACTCTCCGTTTTCCAGGCCAAATGTAGAAGAACTCTGGCAAAATTAATTTCCTGCCGAAACCCGGGATCGAAACAGGGACATTTAGATCTTCAGTCTAACGCTCTCCCAACTGAGCTTTTTCGGCTGCTCTGCACAATTATAGCCAGGTGTGTGGTTGGCTGTCTGGTGTATTCAGTTGACTAGGATCAGGAATATTTTCTATTCATCTTTCTCCAACAGCGAGTGACAAATGCCCCACATGGATGGAATAATCACGCACACGTTCTTTTTCAAACTTCTAGAAAGACAATGCTTCCACCTGCTGGTCCCCTGACAAACTCACACATACTTTTAGTTGGAATTTTTGTTGAAATTAGGCTAACCTTTTACTGACGACAGGTACGAAAATGAGCCTCAGTTAATCGGGAGTCTTCTTGCTAACAGACACAGGCTCTCAATGTGTAGTGGAACTTCTAGAAGCACTCAGATAAAATGACCTGTTATTTCATCCGCTGTCCATGAGTAAGTGGTAGTGAACACATCAAATGTGCACTTACCCTTCAGGATGACGCAATATTAATGTGGTCTAACTGACCCATTCATTCTTTATAATTGATATATTATATAAGTTATAGTATTGCTCACAAACACAATTTTAACACATTCTTTGAAAACAAAGTTCTGCTTTTATTTTGTTGAATCATAACTACGTAGGTATCATTTCTATTGCATAAAGGCTTTTAATGTAGCATTTTTAATTTGTGTTTTTCCTTCGCAGAATTGTCCACACTTAAAATTACTTAGCAGAGGATGGTTTCGATCCATCGACCTCTGGGTTATGGGCCCAGCACGCTTCCGCTGCGCCACTCTGCTATCTGGTGATTGGTGGCAGTCAGTTGTGAAAGACAAATTGGAATTCGTAACATATCATACGTTTAGTAAAATCTTAACATATTGTACATTTTGCTCATTCGTAATGTATAGTACGTTTTGGAAATTCGTAACATCATACGAATTGTAATTCATAACATCTCATACGAAATGGATGATGGACATTCCCAAATAATACATACAATATGAAACGTAACATATCATACTAAATGGAGTATCTTCGATATACATACAGAATAATATGAAATGCTCTGACTACAGGTTGGGTCACAGAGAAAGAATGGAGGAGTTGAGGAGAGGATATTTTGTCCAACCGATATTTTCCCTTTGAACCTGTGTTTCAAACCTGCAACTCTCCGTTTTCCAGGCCAAATGTAGAAGAACTCTGGCAAAATTAATTTCCTGCCGAAACCCGGGATCGAACCAGGGACATTTAGATCTTCAGTCTAACGCTCTGCCAACTGAGCTATTTCGGCTGCTCTGCACAATTATAGCCAGGTGTGTGGTTGGCTGTCTGGTGTATTCAGTTGACTAGGATCAGGAATATTTTCTATTCATCTTTCTCCAACAGCGAGTGACAAATGCCCCACATGGATGGAATAATCACGCACACGTTCTTTTTCAAACTTCTAGAAAGACAATGCTTCCACCTGCTGGTCCCCTGACAAACTCACACATACTTTTAGTTAGCATTTTTTTTTAAATTAGGCTAACCTTTTACTGACGACAGGTACGAAAATGAGCCTCAGTTAATCGGGAGTCTTCTTGCTAACAGACACAGGCTCTCAATGTGTAGTGGAACTTCTAGAAGCACTCAGATAAAATGACCTGTTATTTCATCCGCTGTCCATGAGTAAGTGGTAGTGAACACATCAAATGTGCACTTACCCTTCAGGATGACGCAATATTAATGTGGTCTAACTGACCCATTCATTCTTTATAATTGATATATTATATAAGTTATAGTATTGCTCACAAACACAATTTTAACACATTCTTTGAAAACAAAGTTCTGCTTTTATTTTGTTGAATCATAACTACGTAGGTATCATTTCTATTGCATGAAGGCTTTTAATGTAGCATTTTTAATTTGTGTTTTTCCTTCGCAGAATTGTCCACACTTAAAATAACTTAGCAGAGGATGGTTTCGATCCATCGACCTCTGGGTTATGGGCCCAGCACGCTTCCGCTGCGCCACTCTGCTATCTGGTGATTGGTGGCAGTCAGTTGTGAAAGACAAATTGGAATTCGTAACATATCACACGTTTAGTAAAATCTTAACATATTGTACATTTTGCTCATTCTTAATGTATAGTACGTTTTGGAAATTCGTAACATCATACGAATTGTAATTCATAACATCTCATACGAAATGGATGATGGACATTCCCAAATAATACATACAATATGAAACGTAACATATCATACTAAATGGAGTATCTTCGATATACATACAGAATAATATGAAATGCTCTGACTACAGGTTGGGTCACAGAGAAAGAATGGAGGAGTTGAGGAGAGGATATTTTGTCCAACCGATATTTTCCCTTTGAACCTGTGTTTCAAACCTGCAACTCTCCGTTTTCCAGGCCAAATGTAGAAGAACTCTGGCAAAATTAATTTCCTGCCGAAACCCGGGATCGAGTCAGGGACATTTAGATCTTCAGTCTAACGCTCTGCCAACTGAGCTATTTCGGCTGCTCTGCACAATTATAGCCAGGTGTGTGGTTGGCTGTCTGGTGTATTCAGTTGACTAGGATCAGGAATATTTTCTATTCATCTTTCTCCAACAGCGAGTGACAAATGCCCCACATGGATGGAATAATCACGCACACGTTCTTTTTCAAACTTCTAGAAAGACAATGCTTCCACCTGCTGGTCCCCTGACAAACTCACACATACTTTTAGTTAGCATTTTTTTTTAAATTAGGCTAACCTTTTACTGACGACAGGTACGAAAATGAGCCTCAGTTAATCGGGAGTCTTCTTGCTAACAGACACAGGCTCTCAATGTGTAGTGGAACTTCTAGAAGCACTCAGATAAAATGACCTGTTATTTCATCCGCTGTCCATGAGTAAGTGGTAGTGAACACATCAAATGTGCACTTACCCTTCAGGATGACGCAATATTAATGTGGTCTAACTGACCCATTCATTCTTTATAATTGATATATTATATAAGTTATAGTATTGCTCACAAACACAATTTTAACACATTCTTTGAAAACAAAGTTCTGCTTTTATTTTGTTGAATCATAACTACGTAGGTATCATTTCTATTGCATGAAGGCTTTTAATGTAGCATTTTTAATTTGTGTTTTTCCTTCGCAGAATTGTCCACACTTAAAATTACTTAGCAGAGGATGGTTTCGATCCATCGACCTCTGGGTTATGGGCCCAGCACGCTTCCGCTGCGCCACTCTGCTATCTGGTGATCGGTGGCAGTCAGTTGTGAAAGACAAATTGGAATTCGTAACATATCACACGTTTAGTAAAATCTTAACATATTGTACATTTTGCTCATTCTTAATGTATAGTACGTTTTGGAAATTCGTAACATCATACGAATTGTAATTCATAACATCTCATACGAAATGGATGATGGACATTCCCAAATAATACATACAATATGAAACGTAACATATCATACTAAATGGAGTATCTTCGATATACATACAGAATAATATGAAATGCTCTGACTACAGGTTGGGTCACAGAGAAAGAATGGAGGAGTTGAGGAGAGGATATTTTGTCCAACCGATATTTTCCCTTTGAACCTGTGTTTCAAACCTGCAACTCTCCGTTTTCCAGGCCAAATGTAGAAGAACTCTGGCAAAATTAATTTCCTGCCGAAACCCGGGATCGAGTCAGGAACATTTAGATCTTCAGTCTAACGCTCTGCCAACTGAGCTATTTCGGCTGCTCTGCACAATTATAGCCAGGTGTGTGGTTGGCTGTCTGGTGTATTCAGTTGACTAGGATCAGGAATATTTTCTATTCATCTTTCTCCAACAGCGAGTGACAAATGCCCCACATGGATGGAATAATCACGCACACGTTCTTTTTCAAACTTCTAGAAAGACAATGCTTCCACCTGCTGGTCCCCTGACAAACTCACACATACTTTTAGTTAGCATTTTTTTTTAAATTAGGCTAACCTTTTACTGACGACAGGTACGAAAATGAGCCTCAGTTAATCGGGAGTCTTCTTGCTAACAGACACAGGCTCTCAATGTGTAGTGGAACTTCTAGAAGCACTCAGATAAAATGACCTGTTATTTCATCCGCTGTCCATGAGTAAGTGGTAGTGAACACATCAAATGTGCACTTACCCTTCAGGATGACGCAATATTAATGTGGTCTAACTGACCCATTCATTCTTTATAATTGATATATTATATAAGTTATAGTATTGCTCACAAACACAATTTTAACACATTCTTTGAAAACAAAGTTCTGCTTTTATTTTGTTGAATCATAACTACGTAGGTATCATTTCTATTGCATGAAGGCTTTTAATGTAGCATTTTTAATTTGTGTTTTTCCTTCGCAGAATTGTCCACACTTAAAATTACTTAGCAGAGGATGGTTTCGATCCATCGACCTCTGGGTTATGGGCCCAGCACGCTTCCGCTGCGCCACTCTGCTATCTGGTGATCGGTGACAGTCAGTTGTGAAAGACAAATTGGAATTCGTAACATATCACACGTTTAGTAAAATCTTAACATATTGTACATTTTGCTCATTCTTAATGTATAGTACGTTTTGGAAATTCGTAACATCATACGAATTGTAATTCATAACATCTCATACGAAATGGATGATGGACATTCCCAAATAATACATACAATATGAAACGTAACATATCATACTAAATGGAGTATCTTCGATATACATACAGAATAATATGAAATGCTCTGACTACAGGTTGGGTCACAGAGAAAGAATGGAGGAGTTGAGGAGAGGATATTTTGTCCAACCGATATTTTCCCTTTGAACCTGTGTTTCAAACCTGCAACTCTCCGTTTTCCAGGCCAAATGTAGAAGAACTCTGGCAAAATTAATTTCCTGCCGAAACCCGGGATCGAGTCAGGGACATTTAGATCTTCAGTCTAACGCTCTCCCAACTGAGCTATTTCGGCTGCTCTGCACAATTATAGCCAGGTGTGTGGTTGGCTGTCTGGTGTATTCAGTTGACTAGGATCAGGAATATTTTCTATTCATCTTTCTCCAACAGCGAGTGACAAATGCCCCACATGGATGGAATAATCACGCACACGTTCTTTTTCAAACTTCTAGAAAGACAATGCTTCCACCTGCTGGTCCCCTGACAAACTCACACATACTTTTAGTTAGAATTTTTGTTGAAATTAGGCTAACCTTTTACTGACGACAGGTACGAAAATGAGCCTCAGTTAATCGGGAGGCTTCTTGCTAACAGACACAGGCTCTCAATGTGTAGTGGAACTTCTAGAAGCACTCAGATAAAATGACCTGTTATTTCATCCGCTGTCCATGAGTAAGTGGTAGTGAACACATCAAATGTGCACTTACCCTTCAGGATGACGCAATATTAATGTGGTCTAACTGACCCATTCATTCTTTATAATTTATATATTATATAAGTTATAGTATTGCTCACAAACACAATTTTAACACATTCTTTGAAAACAAAGTTCTGCTTTTATTTTGTTGAATCATAACTATGTAGGTATCATTTCTATTGCATAAAGGCTTTTAATGTACCATTTTTAATTTGTGTTTTTCCTTCGCAGAATTGTCCACACTTAAAATTACTTAGCAGAGGATGGTTTCGATCCATCGACCTCTGGGTTATGGGCCCAGCACGCTTCCGCTGCGCCACTCTGCTATCTGGTGGTTGGTGGCAGTCAGCTTGAAAGACAAATTGGAATTCGTAACATATCATACGTTTAGTAAAATCTTAACATATTGTACATTTTGCTCATTCGTAATGTATAGTACATTTTGGAAATTCGTAACATCATACGAATTGTAATTCATAACATCTCATACGAAATGGATGATGGACATTCCCAAATAATACATACAATATGAAACGTAACATATCATACTAAATGGAGTATCTTCGATATACATACAGAATAATATGAAATGCTCTGACTACAGGTTGGGTCACAGAGAAAGAATGGAGGAGTTGAGGAGAGGATATTTTGTCCAACCGATATTTTCCCTTTGAACCTGTGTTTCAAACCTGCAACTCTCCGTTTTCCAGGCCAAATGTAGAAGAACTCTGGCAAAGTTAATTTCCTGCCGAAACCCGGGATCGAACCAGGGACATTTAGATCTTCAGTCTAACGCTGTCCCAACTGAGCTATTTCGGCTGCTCTGCACAATTATAGCCAGGTGTGTGGTTGGCTTTGTGGTGTATTCAGTTGACTAGGATCAGGAATATTTTCTATTCATCTTTCTCCAACAGCGAGTGACAAATGCCCCACATGGATGGAATAATCACGCACATGTTCTTTTTCAAACTTCTAGAAAGACAATGCTTCCACCTGCTGGTCCCCTGACAAACTCACACATACTTTTAGTTAGAATTTTTGTTGAAATTAGGCTAACCTTTTACTGACGACAGGTACGAAAATGAGCCTCAGTTAATCGGGAGGCTTCTTGCTAACAGACACAGGCTCTCAATGTGTAGTGGAACTTCTAGAAGCACTCAGATAAAATGACCTGTTATTTCATCCGCTGTCCATGAGTAAGTGGTAGTGAACACATCAAATTTGCACTTACCCTTCAGGATGACGCAATATTAATGTGGTCTAACTGACCCATTCATTCTTTATAATTGATATATTATATAAGTTATAGTATTGCTCACAAACACAATTTTAACACATTCTTTGAAAACAAGGTTCTGCTTTTATTTTGTTGAATCATAACTACGTAGGTATCATTTCTATTGCATAAAGGCTTTTAATGTAGCATTTTTAATTTGTGTTTTTCCTTCGCAGAATTGTCCACACTTAAAATTACTTAGCAGAGGATGGTTTCGATCCATCGACCTCTGGGTTATGGGCCCAGCACGCTTCCGCTGCGCCACTCTGCTATCTGGTGATTGGTGGCAGTCAGTTGTGAAAGACAAATAAAATCTTAACATATTGTACATTTTGCTCATTCGTAATGTATAGTACGTTTTGGAAATTCGTAACATCATACGAATTGTAATTCATAACATCTCATACGAAATGGATGATGGACATTCCCAAATAATACATACAATATGAAACGTAACATATCATACTAAATGGAGTATCTTCGATATACATACAGAATAATATGAAATGCTCTGACTACAGGTTGGGTCACAGAGAAAGAATGGAGGAGTTGAGGAGAGGATATTTTGTCCAACCGATATTTTCCCTTTGAACCTGTGTTTCAAACCTGCAACTCTCCGTTTTCCAGGCCAAATGTAGAAGAACTCTGGCAAAATTAACTTGACTGCCGAAACCCGGGATCGAACCAGGGACATTTAGATCTTCAGTCTAACGCTCTCCCAACTGAGCTATTTCGGCTGCTCTGCACAATTATAGCCAGGTGTGTGGTTGGCTGTCTGGTGTATTCAGTTGACTAGGATCAGGAATATTTTCTATTCATCTTTCTCCAACAGCGAGTGACAAATGCCCCACATGGATGGAATAATCACGCACACGTTCTTTTTCAAACTTCTAGAAAGACAATGCTTCCACCTGCTGGTCCCCTGACAAACTCACACATACTTTTAGTTAGAATTTTTGTTGAAATTAGGCTAACCTTTTACTGACGACAGGTACGAAAATGAGCCTCAGTTAATCGGGAGTCTTCTTGCTAACAGACACAGGCTCTCAATGTGTAGTGGAACTTCTAGAAGCACTCAGATAAAATGACCTGTTATTTCATCCGCTGTCCATGAGTAAGTGGTAGTGAACACATCAAATGTGCACTTACCCTTCAGGATGACGCAATATTAATGTGGTCTAACTGACCCATTCATTCTTTATAATTGATATATTATATAAGTTATAGTATTGCTCACAAACACAATTTTAACACATTCTTTGAAAACAAAGTTCTGCTTTTATTTTGTTGAATCATAACTATGTAGGTATCATTTCTATTGCATAAAGGCTTTTAATGTACCATTTTTAATTTGTGTTTTTCCTTCGCAGAATTGTCCACACTTAAAATTACTTAGCAGAGGATGGTTTCGATCCATCGACCTCTGGGTTATGGGCCCAGCACGCTTCCGCTGCGCCACTCTGCTATCTGGTGGTTGGTGGCAGTCAGTTGTGAAAGACAAATTGGAATTCGTAACATATCATACGTTTAGTAAAATCTTAACATATTGTACATTTTGCTCATTCGTAATGTATAGTACATTTTGGAAATTCGTAACATCATACGAATTGTAATTCATAACATCTCATACGAAATGGATGATGGACATTCCCAAATAATACATACAATATGAAACGTAACATATCATACTAAATGGAGTATCTTCGATATACATACAGAATAATATGAAATGCTCTGACTACAGGTTGGGTCACAGAGAAAGAATGGAGGAGTTGAGGAGAGGATATTTTGTCCAACCGATATTTTCCCTTTGAACCTGTGTTTCAAACCTGCAACTCTCCGTTTTCCAGGCCAAATGTAGAAGAACTCTGGCAAAATTAATTTCCTGCCGAAACCAGGGATCGAACCAGGGACATTTAGATCTTCAGTCTAACGCTCTCCCAACTGAGCTATTTCGGCTGCTCTGCACAATTATAGCCAGGTGTGTGGTTGGCTGTCTGGTGTATTCAGTTGACTAGGATCAGGAATATTTTCTATTCATCTTTCTCCAACAGCGAGTGACAAATGCCCCACATGGATGGAATAATCACGCACACGTTCTTTTTCAAACTTCTAGAAAGACAATGCTTCCACCTGCTGGTCCCCTGACAAACTCACACATACTTTTAGTTAGAATTTTTGTTGAAATTAGGCTAACCTTTTACTGACGACAGGTACGAAAATGAGCCTCAGTTAATCGGGAGTCTTCTTGCTAACAGACACAGGCTCTCAATGTGTAGTGGAACTTCTAGAAGCACTCAGATAAAATGACCTGTTATTTCATCCGCTGTCCATGAGTAAGTGGTAGTGAACACATCAAATGTGCACTTACCCTTCAGGATGACGCAATATTAATGTGGTCTAACTGACCCATTCATTCTTTATAATTGATATATTATATAAGTTATAGTATTGCTCACAAACACAATTTTAACATATTCTTTGAAAACAAAGTTCTGCTTTTATTTTGTTGAATCATAGCTATGTAGGTATCTTTACTATTGCATAATGGCTTTTAATGTAGCATTTTTAATTTGTGTTTTTCCTTTGCAGAATTGTCCACACTTAAAATTACTTAGCAGAGGATAGTTTCGATCCATCGACCTCTGGGTTATGGGCCCAGCACGCTTCCGCTGCGCCACTCTGCTATCTGGTGATTGGTGGCAGTCAGTTGTGAAAGACAAATTGGAATTCGTAACATATCATACGTTTAGTAAAATCTTAACATATTGTACATTTTGCTCATTCGTAATGTATAGTACGTTTTGGAAATTCGTAACATCATACGAATTGTAATTCATAACATCTCATACGAATTGGATGATGGACATTCCCAAATAATACATACAATATGAAACGTAACATATCATACTAAATGGAGTATCTTCGATATACATACAGAATAATATGAAATGCTCTGACTACAGGTTGGGTCACAGAGAAAGAATGGAGGAGTTGAGGAGAGGATATTTTGTCCAACCGATATTTTCCCTTTGAACCTGTGTTTCAAACCTGCAACTCTCCGTTTTCCAGGCCAAATGTAGAAGAACTCTGGCAAAATTAATTTCCTGCCGAAACCCGGGATCGAACCAGGGACATTTAGATCTTCAGTCTAACGCTCTCCCAACTGAGCTATTTCGGCTGCTCTGCACAATTATAGCCAGGTGTGTGGTTGGCTGTCTGGTGTATTCAGTTGACTAGGATCAGGAATATTTTCTATTCATCTTTCTCCAACAGCGAGTGACAAATGCCCCACATGGATGGAATAATCACGCACACGTTCTTTTTCAAACTTCTAGAAAGACAATGCTTCCACCTGCTGGTCCCCTGACAAACTCACACATACTTTTAGTTAGAATTTTTGTTGAAATTAGGCTAACCTTTTACTGACGACAGGTACGAAAATGAGCCTCAGTTAATCGGGAGTCTTCTTGCTAACAGACACAGGCTCTCAATGTGTAGTGGAACTTCTAGAAGCACTCAGATAAAATGACCTGTTATTTCATCCGCTGTCCATGAGTAAGTGGTAGTGAACACATCAAATGTGCACTTACCCTTCAGGATGACGCAATATTAATGTGGTCTAACTGACCCATTCATTCTTTATAATTGATATATTATATAAGTTATAGTATTGCTCACAAACACAATTTTAACACATTCTTTGAAAACAAAGTTCTGCTTTTATTTTGTTGAATCATAACTATGTAGGTATCATTTCTATTGCATAAAGGCTTTTAATGTACCATTTTTAATTTGTGTTTTTCCTTCGCAGAATTGTCCACACTTAAAATTACTTAGCAGAGGATGGTTTCGATCCATCGACCTCTGGGTTATGGGCCCAGCACGCTTCCGCTGCGCCACTCTACTATCTGGTGGTTGGTGGCAGTCAGCTTGAAAGACAAATTGGAATTCGTAACATATCATACGTTTAGTAAAATCTTAACATATTGTACATTTTGCTCATTCGTAATGTATAGTACATTTTGGAAATTCGTAACATCATACGAATTGTAATTCATAACATCTCATACGAAATGGATGATGGACATTCCCAAATAATACATACAATATGAAACGTAACATATCATACTAAATGGAGTATCTTCGATATACATACAGAATAATATGAAATGCTCTGACTACAGGTTGGGTCACAGAGAAAGAATGGAGGAGTTGAGGAGAGGATATTTTGTCCAACCGATATTTTCCCTTTGAACCTGTGTTTCAAACCTGCAACTCTCCGTTTTCCAGGCCAAATGTAGAAGAACTCTGGCAAAGTTAATTTCCTGCCGAAACCCGGGATCGAACCAGGGACATTTAGATCTTCAGTCTAACGCTCTCCCAACTGAGCTATTTCGGCTGCTCTGCACATTTATAGCCAGGTGTGTGGTTGGCTTTGTGGTGTATTCAGTTGACTAGGATCAGGAATATTTTCTATTCATCTTTCTCCAACAGCGAGTGACAAATGCCCCACATGGATGGAATAATCACGCACATGTTCTTTTTCAAACTTCTAGAAAGACAATGCTTCCACCTGCTGGTCCCCTGACAAACTCACACATACTTTTAGTTAGAATTTTTGTTGAAATTAGGCTAACCTTTTACTGACGACAGGTACGAAAATGAGCCTCAGTTAATCGGGAGGCTTCTTGCTAACAGACACAGGCTCTCAATGTGTAGTGGAACTTCTAGAAGCACTCAGATAAAATGACCTGTTATTTCATCCGCTGTCCATGAGTAAGTGGTAGTGAACACATCAAATTTGCACTTACCCTTCAGGATGACGCAATATTAATGTGGTCTAACTGACCCATTCATTCTTTATAATTGATATATTATATAAGTTATAGTATTGCTCACAAACACAATTTTAACACATTCTTTGAAAACAAGGTTCTGCTTTTATTTTGTTGAATCATAACTACGTAGGTATCATTTCTATTGCATAAAGGCTTTTAATGTAGCATTTTTAATTTGTGTTTTTCCTTCGCAGAATTGTCCACACTTAAAATTACTTAGCAGAGGATGGTTTCGATCCATCGACCTCTGGGTTATGGGCCCAGCACGCTTCCGCTGCGCCACTCTGCTATCTGGTGATTGGTGGCAGTCAGTTGTGAAAGACAAATTGGAATTCGTAACATATCATACGTTTAGTAAAATCTTAACATATTGTACATTTTGCTCATTCGTAATGTATAGTACGTTTTGGAAATTCGTAACATCATACGAATTGTAATTCATAACATCTCATACGAAATGGATGATGGACATTCCCAAATAATACATACAATATGAAACGTAACATATCATACTAAATGGAGTATCTTCGATATACATACAGAATAATATGAAATGCTCTGACTACAGGTTGGGTCACAGAGAAAGAATGGAGGAGTTGAGGAGAGGATATTTTGTCCAACCGATATTTTCCCTTTGAACCTGTGTTTCAAACCTGCAACTCTCCGTTTTCCGGGCCAAATGTAGAAGAACTCTGGCAAAATTAATTTCCTGCCGAAACCCGGGATCGAACCAGGGACATTTAGATCTTCAGTCTAACGCTCTCCCAACTGAGCTATTTCGGCTGCTCTGCAAAATTATAGCCAGGTGTGTGGTTGGCTGTCTGGTGTATTCAGTTGACTAGGATCAGGAACATTTTCTATTCATCTTTCTCCAACAGCGAGTGACAAATGCCCCACATGGATGGAATAATCACGCACACGTTCTTTTTCAAACTTCTAGAAAGACAATGCTTCCACCTGCTGGTCCCCTGACAAACTCACACATACTTTTAGTTAGAATTTTTGTTGAAATTAGGCTAACCTTTTACTGACGACAGGTACGAAAATGAGCCTCAGTTAATCGGGAGTCTTCTTGCTAACAGACACAGGCTCTCAATGTGTAGTGGAACTTCTAGAAGCACTCAGATAAAATGACCTGTTATTTCATCCGCTGTCCATGAGTAAGTGGTAGTGAACACATCAAATGTGCACTTACCCTTCAGGATGACGCAATATTAATGTGGTCTAACTGACCCATTCATTCTTTATAATTGATATATTATATAAGTTATAGTATTGCTCACAAACACAATTTTAACATATTCTTTGAAAACAAAGTTCTGCTTTTATTTTGTTGAATCATAGCTATGTAGGTATCTTTACTATTGCATAATGGCTTTTAATGTAGCATTTTTAATTTGTGTTTTTCCTTTGCAGAATTGTCCACACTTAAAATTACTTAGCAGAGGATAGTTTCGATCCATCGACCTCTGGGTTATGGGCCCAGCACGCTTCCGCTGCGCCACTCTGCTATCTGGTGATTGGTGGCAGTCAGTTGTGAAAGACAAATTGGAATTCGTAACATATCATACGTTTAGTAAAATCTTAACATATTGTACATTTTGCTCATTCGTAATGTATAGTACGTTTTGGAAATTCGTAACATCATACGAATTGTAATTCATAACATCTCATACGAAATGGATGATGGACATTCCCAAATAATACATACAATATGAAACGTAACATATCATACTAAATGGAGTATCTTCGATATACATACAGAATAATATGAAATGCTCTGACTACAGGTTGGGTCACAGAGAAAGAATGGAGGAGTTGAGGAGAGGATATTTTGTCCAACCGATATTTTCCCTTTGAACCTGTGTTTCAAACCTGCAACTCTCCGTTTTCCAGGCCAAATGTAGAAGAACTCTGGCAAAATTAATTTCCTGCCGAAACCCGGGATCGAACCAGGGACATTTAGATCTTCAGTCTAACGCTCTCCCAACTGAGCTATTTCGGCTGCTCTGCACAAGTATAGCCAGGTGTGTGGTTGGCTGTCTGGTGTATTCAGTTGACTAGGATCAGGAATATTTTCTATTCATCTTTCTCCAACAGCGAGTGACAAATGCCCCACATGGATGGAATAATCACGCACACGTTCTTTTTCAAACTTCTAGAAAGACAATGCTTCCACCTGCTGGTCCCCTGACAAACTCACACATACTTTTAGTTAGAATTTTTGTTGAAATTAGGCTAACCTTTTACTGACGACAGGTACGAAAATGAGCCTCAGTTAATCGGGAGTCTTCTTGCTAACAGACACAGGCTCTCAATGTGTAGTGGAACTTCTAGAAGCACTCAGATAAAATGACCTGTTATTTCATCCGCTGTCCATGAGTAAGTGGTAGTGAACACATCAAATGTGCACTTACCCTTCAGGATGACGCAATATTAATGTGGTCTAACTGACCCATTCATTCTTTATAATTGATATATTATATAAGTTATAGTATTGCTCACAAACACAATTTTAACACATTCTTTGAAAACAAAGTTCTGCTTTTATTTTGTTGAATCATAACTATGTAGGTATCATTTCTATTGCATAAAGGCTTTTAATGTACCATTTTTAATTTGTGTTTTTCCTTCGCAGAATTGTCCACACTTAAAATTACTTAGCAGAGGATGGTTTCGATCCATCGACCTCTGGGTTATGGGCCCAGCACGCTTCCGCTGCGCCACTCTTCTATCTGGTGGTTGGTGGCAGTCAGTTGTGAAAGACAAATTGGAATTCGTAACATATCATACGTTTAGTAAAATCTTAACATATTGTACATTTTGCTCATTCGTAATGTATAGTACATTTTGGAAATTCGTAACATCATACGAATTGTAATTCATAACATCTCATACGAAATGGATGATGGACATTCCCAAATAATACATACAATATGAAACGTAACATATCATACTAAATGGAGTATCTTCGATATACATACAGAATAATATGAAATGCTCTGACTACAGGTTGGGTCACAGAGAAAGAATGGAGGAGTTGAGGAGAGGATATTTTGTCCAACCGATATTTTCCCTTTGAACCTGTGTTTCAAACCTGCAACTCTCCGTTTTCCAGGCCAAATGTAGAAGAACTCTGGCAAAGTTAATTTCCTGCCGAAACCCGGGATCGAACCAGGGACATTTAGATCTTCAGTCTAACGCTCTCCCAACTGAGCTATTTCGGCTGCTCTGCACAATTATAGCCAGGTGTGTGGTTGGCTTTGTGGTGTATTCAGTTGACTAGGATCAGGAATATTTTCTATTCATCTTTCTCCAACAGCGAGTGACAAATGCCCCACATGGATGGAATAATCACGCACATGTTCTTTTTCAAACTTCTAGAAAGACAATGCTTCCACCTGCTGGTCCCCTGACAAACTCACACATACTTTTAGTTAGAATTTTTGTTGAAATTAGGCTAACCTTTTACTGACGACAGGTACGAAAATGAGCCTCAGTTAATCGGGAGGCTTCTTGCTAACAGACACAGGCTCTCAATGTGTAGTGGAACTTCTAGAAGCACTCAGATAAAATGACCTGTTATTTCATCCGCTGTCCATGAGTAAGTGGTAGTGAACACATCAAATTTGCACTTACCCTTCAGGATGACGCAATATTAATGTGGTCTAACTGACCCATTCATTCTTTATAATTGATATATTATATAAGTTATAGTATTGCTCACAAACACAATTTTAAAACATTCTTTGAAAACAAGGTTCTGCTTTTATTTTGTTGAATCATAACTACGTAGGTATCATTTCTATTGCATAAAGGCTTTTAATGTAGCATTTTTAATTTGTGTTTTTCCTTCGCAGAATTGTCCACACTTAAAATTACTTAGCAGAGGATGGTTTCGATCCATCGACCTCTGGGTTATGGGCCCAGCACGCTTCCGCTGCGCCACTCTGCTATCTGGTGATTGGTGGCAGTCAGTTGTGAAAGACAAATTGGAATTCGTAACATATCATACGTTTAGTAAAATCTTAACATATTGTACATTTTGCTCATTCGTAATGTATAGTACGTTTTGGAAATTCGTAACATCATACGAATTGTAATTCATAACATCTCATACGAAATGGATGATGGACATTCCCAAATAATACATACAATATGAAACGTAACATATCATACTAAATGGAGTATCTTCGATATACATACAGAATAATACGAAATGCTCTGACTACAGGTTGGGTCACAGAGAAAGAATGGAGGAGTTGAGGAGAGGATATTTTGTCCAACCGATATTTTCCCTTTGAACCTGTGTTTCAAACCTGCAACTCTCCGTTTTCCGGGCCAAATGTAGAAGAACTCTGGCAAAATTAATTTCCTGCCGAAACCCGGGATCGAACCAGGGACATTTAGATCTTCAGTCTAACGCTCTCCCAACTGAGCTATTTCGGCTGCTCTGCACAATTATAGCCAGGTGTGTGGTTGGCTGTCTGGTGTATTCAGTTGACTAGGATCAGGAACATTTTCTATTCATCTTTCTCCAACAGCGAGTGACAAATGCCCCACATGGATGGAATAATCACGCACACGTTCTTTTTCAAACTTCTAGAAAGACAATGCTTCCACCTGCTGGTCCCCTGACAAACTCACACATACTTTTAGTTAGAATTTTTGTTGAAATTAGGCTAACCTTTTACTGACGACAGGTACGAAAATGAGCCTCAGTTAATCGGGAGTCTTCTTGCTAACAGACACAGGCTCTCAATGTGTAGTGGAACTTCTAGAAGCACTCAGATAAAATGACCTGTTATTTCATCCGCTGTCCATGAGTAAGTGGTAGTGAACACATCAAATTTGCACTTACCCTTCAGGATGACGCAATATTAATGTGGTCTAACTGACCCATTCATTCTTTATAATTGATATATTATATAAGTTATAGTATTGCTCACAAACACAATTTTAACACATTCTTTGAAAACAAAGTTCTCCTTTTATTTTGTTGAATCATAACTACGTAGGTATCATTTCTATTGCATAAAGGCGTTTAATGCAGCATTTTGAATTTGTGTTTTTCCTTCGCAGAATTGTCCACACTTAAAATTACTTAGCAGAGGATGGTTTCGATCCATCGACCTCTGGGTTATGGGCCCAGCACGCTTCCGCTGCGCCACTCTGCTATCTGGTGATTGATGGCAGTCAGTTGTGAAAGACAAATTGGAATTCGTAACATATCATACGTTTAGTAAAATCTTAACATATTGTACATTTTGCCCTATTCGTAATGTATAGTACGTTTTGGAAATTCGTAACATCATACGAATTGTAATTCATAACATCTCATACGAAATGGATGATGGACATTCCCAAATAATACATACAATATGAAACGTAACATATCATACTAAATGGAGTATCTTCGATATACATACAGAATAATATGAAATGCTCTGACTACAGGTTGGGTCACAGAGAAAGAATGGAGGAGTTGAGGAGAGGATATTTTGTCCAACCGATATTTTCCCTTTGAACCTGTGTTTCAAACCTGCAACTCTCCGTTTTCCAGGCCAAATGTAGAAGAACTCTGGCAAAATTAATTTCCTGCCGAAACCCGGGATCGAGTCAGGGACATTTAGATCTTCAGTCTAACGTTCTGCCAACTGAGCTATTTCGGCTGCTCTGCACAATTATAGCCAGGTGTGTGGTTGGCTGTCTGGTGTATTCAGTTGACTAGGATCAGGAATATTTTCTATTCATCTTTCTCCAACAGCGAGTGACAAATGCCCCACATGGATGGAATAATCACGCACACGTTCTTTTTCAAACTTCTAGAAAGACAATGCTTCCACCTGCTGGTCCCCTGACAAACTCACACATACTTTTAGTTAGAATTTTTGTTGAAATTAGGCTAACCTTTTACTGACGACAGGTACGAAAATGAGCCTCAGTTAATCGGGAGTCTTCTTGCTAACAGACACAGGCTCTCAATGTGTAGTGGAACTTCTAGAAGCACTCAGATAAAATGACCTGTTATTTCATCCGCTGTCCATGAGTAAGTGGTAGTGAACACATCAAATTTGCACTTACCCTTCAGGATGACGCAATATTAATGTGGTCTAACTGACCCATTCATTCTTTATAATTGATATATTATATAAGTTATAGTATTGCTCACAAACACAATTTTAACACATTCTTTGAAAACAAAGTTCTCCTTTTATTTTGTTGAATCATAACTACGTAGGTATCATTGCTATTGCATAAAGGCGTTTAATGCAGCATTTTTAATTTGTGTTTTTCCTTCGCAGAATTGTCCACACTTAAAATTACTTAGCAGAGGATGGTTTCGACCCATCGACCTCTGGGTTATGGGCCCAGCACGCTTCCGCTGCACCACTCTGCTATCTGGTGATTGATGGCAGTCAGTTGTGAAAGACAAATTGGAATTCGTAACATATCATATGTTTAGTAAAATCTTAACATATTGTACATTTTGCCCTATTCGTAATGTATAGTACGTTTTGGAAATTCGTAACATCATACGAATTGTAATTCATAACATCTCATACGAAATGGATGATGGACATTCCCAAATAATACATACAAAATGAAACGTAACATATCATACTAAATGGAGTATCTTCGATATACATACAGAATAATATGAAATGCTCTGACTACAGGTTGGGTCACAGAGAAAGAATGGAGGAGTTGAGGAGAGGATATTTTGTCCAACCGATATTTTCCCTTTGAACCTGTGTTTCAAACCTGCAACTCTCCGTTTTCCGGGCCAAATGTAGAAGAACTCTGGCAAAATTAATTTCCTGCCGAAACCCGGGATCGAACCAGGGACATTTAGATCTTCAGTCTAACGCTCTCCCAACTGAGCTATTTCGGCTGCTCTGCACAATTATAGCCAGGTGTGTGGTTGGCTGTCTGGTGTATTCAGTTGACTAGGATCAGGAACATTTTCTATTCATCTTTCTCCAACAGCGAGTGACAAATGCCCCACATGGATGGAATAATCACGCACACGTTCTTTTTCAAACTTCTAGAAAGACAATGCTTCCACCTGCTGGTCCCCTGACAAACTCACACATACTTTTAGTTAGAATTTTTGTTGAAATTAGGCTAACCTTTTACTGACGACAGGTACGAAAATGAGCCTCAGTTAATCGGGAGTCTTCTTGCTAACAGACACAGGCTCTCAATGTGTAGTGGAACTTCTAGAAGCACTCAGATAAAATGACCTGTTATTTCATCCGCTGTCCATGAGTAAGTGGTAGTGAACACATCAAATTTGCACTTACCCTTCAGGATGACGCAATATTAATGTGGTCTAACTGACCCATTCATTCTTTATAATTGATATATTATATAAGTTATAGTATTGCTCACAAACACAATTTTAACACATTCTTTGAAAACAAAGTTCTCCTTTTATTTTGTTGAATCATAACTACGTAGGTATCATTTCTATTGCATAAAGGCGTTTAATGCAGCATTTTGAATTTGTGTTTTTCCTTCGCAGAATTGTCCACACTTAAAATTACTTAGCAGAGGATGGTTTCGACCCATCGACCTCTGGGTTATGGGCCCAGCACGCTTCCGCTGCACCACTCTGCTATCTGGTGATTGATGGCAGTCAGTTGTGAAAGACAAATTGGAATTCGTAACATATCATATGTTTAGTAAAATCTTAACATATTGTACATTTTGCCCTATTCGTAATGTATAGTACGTTTTGGAAATTCGTAACATCATACGAATTGTAATTCATAACATCTCATACGAAATGGATGATGGACATTCCCAAATAATACATACAAAATGAAACGTAACATATCATACTAAATGGAGTATCTTCGATATACATACAGAATAATATGAAATGCTCTGACTACAGGTTGGGTCACAGAGAAAGAATGGAGGAGTTGAGGAGAGGATATTTCGTCCAACCGATATTTTCCCTTTGAACCTGTGTTTCAAACCTGCAACTCTCCGTTTTCCAGGCCAAATGTAGAAGAACTCTGGCAAAATTAATTTCCTGCCGAAACCCGGGATCGAACCAGGGACATTTAGATCTTCAGTCTAAAGCTCTGCCAACTGAGCTATTTCGGCTGCTCTGCACAATTATAGCCAGGTGTGTGGTTGGCTGTCTGGTGTATTCAGTTGACTAGGATCAGGAATATTTTCTATTCATCTTTCTCCAACAGCGAGTGACAAATGCCCCACATGGATGGAATAATCACGCACACGTTCTTTTTCAAACTTCTAGAAAGACAATGCTTCCACCTGCTGGTCCCCTGACAAACTCACACATACTTTTAGTTAGAATTTTTGTTGAAATTAGGCTAACCTTTTACTGACGACAGGTACGAAAATGAGCCTCAGTTAATCGGGAGTCTTCTTGCTAACAGACACAGGCTCTCAATGTGTAGTGGAACTTCTAGAAGCACTCAGATAAAATGACCTGTTATTTCATCCGCTGTCCATGAGTAAGTGGTAGTGAACACATCAAATTTGCACTTACCCTTCAGGATGACGCAATATTAATGTGGTCTAACTGACCCATTCATTCTTTATAATTGATATATTATATAAGTTATAGTATTGCTCACAAACACAATTTTAACACATTCTTTGAAAACAAAGTTCTGCTTTTATTTTGTTGAATCATAACTACGTAGGTATCATTTCTATTGCATAAAGGCTTTTAATGTACCATTTTTAATTTGTGTTTTTCCTTTGCAGAATTGTCCACACTTAAAATTACTTAGCAGAGGATGGTTTCGATCCATCGACCTCTGGGTTATGGGCCCAGCACGCTTCCGCTGATCCACTCTGCAATTTGGTGATTGGTGGCAGTCAGTTGTGAAAGACAAATTGGAATTCGTAACATATCATACGTTTAGTAAAATCTTAACATATTGTACATTTTGCTCATTCGTAATGTATAGTACGTTTTGGAAATTCGTAACATCATACGAATTGTAATTCATAACATCTCATACGAAATGGATGATGGACATTCCCAAATAATACATACAAAATGAAACGTAACATATCATACTAAATGGAGTATCTTCGATATACATACAGAATAATATGAAATGCTCTGACTACAGGTTGGGTCACAGAGAAAGAATGGAGGAGTTGAGGAGAGGATATTTTGTCCAACCGATATTTTCCCTTTGAACCTGTGTTTCAAACCTGCAACTCTCCGTTTTCCAGGCCAAATGTAGAAGAACTCTGGCAAAATTAATTTCCTGCCAAAACCCGGGATCGAGTCAGGGACATTTAGATCTTCAGTCTAACGCTCTCCCAACTGAGCTATTTCGGCTGCTCTGCACAATTAGAGCCAGGTGTGTGGTTGGCTGTCTGGTGTATTCAGTTGACTAGGATCAGGAATATTTTCTATTCATCTTTCTCCAACAGCGAGTGACAAATGCCCCACATGGATGGAATAATCACGCACACGTTCTTTTTCAAACTTCTAGAAAGACAATGCTTCCACCTGCTGGTCCCCTGACAAACTCACACATACTTTTAGTTAGAATTTTTGTTGAATTTAGGCTAACCTTTTACTGACGACAGGTACGAAAATGAGCCTCAGTTAATCGGGAGTCTTCTTGCTAACAGACACAGGCTCTCAATGTGTAGTGGAACTTCTAGAAGCACTCAGATAAAATGACCTGTTATTTCATCCGCTGTCCATGAGTAAGTGGTAGTGAACACATCAAATTTGCACTTACCCTTCAGGATGACGCAATATTAATGTGGTCTAACTGACCCATTCATTCTTTATAATTGATATATTATATAAGTTATAGTATTGCTCACAAACACAATTTTAACACATTCTTTGAAAACAAAGTTCTGCTTTTATTTTGTTGAATCATAACTACGTAGATATCATTTCTATTGCATAAAGGCTTTTAATGTAGCATTTTTAATTTGTGTTTTTCCTTCGCAGAATTGTCCACACTTAAAATTACTTAGCAGAGGATGGTTTCGATCCATCGACCTCTGGGTTATGGGCCCAGCACGCTTCCGCTGCGCCACTCTGCTATCTGGTGATTGGTGGCAGTCAGTTGTGAAAGACAAATTGGAATTCGTAACATATCATACGTTTAGTAAAATCTTAACATATTGTACATTTTGCTCATTCGTAATGTATAGTACGTTTTGGAAATTCGTAACATCATACGAATTGTAATTCATAACATCTCATACGAAATGGATGATGGACATTCCCAAATAATACATACAATATGAAACGTAACATATCATACTAAATGGAGTATCTTCGATATACATACAGAATAATATGAAATGCTCTGACTACAGGTTGGGTCACAGAGAAAGAATGGAGGAGTTGAGGAGAGGATATTTTGTCCAACCGATATTTTCCCTTTGAACCTGTGTTTCAAACCTGCAACTCTCCGTTTTCCAGGCCAAATGTAGAAGAACTCTGGCAAAATTAATTTCCTGCCGAAACCCGGGATCGAACCAGGGACATTCAGATCTTCAGTCTAACGCTCTCCCAACTGAGCTATTTCGGCTGCTCTGCACAATTAGAGCCAGGTGTGTGGTTGGCTGTCTGGTGTATTCAGTTGACTAGGATCAGGAATATTTTCTATTCATCTTTCTCCAACAGCGAGTGACAAATGCCCCACATGGATGGAATAATCACGCACACGTTCTTTTTCAAACTTCTAGAAAGACAATGCTTCCACCTGCTGGTCCCCTGACAAACTCACACATACTTTTAGTTAGAATTTTTGTTGAAATTAGGCTAACCTTTTACTGACGACAGGTACGAAAATGAGCCTCAGTTAATCGGGAGTCTTCTTGCTAACAGACACAGGCTCTCAATGTGTAGTGGAACTTCTAGAAGCACTCAGATAAAATGACCTGTTATTTCATCCGCTGTCCATGAGTAAGTGGTAGTGAACACATCAAATTTGCACTTACCCTTCAGGATGACGCAATATTAATGTGGTCTAACTGACCCATTCATTCTTTATAATTGATATATTATATAAGTTATAGTATTGCTCACAAACACAATTTTAACACATTCTTTGAAAACAAAGTTCTCCTTTTATTTTGTTGAATCATAACTACGTAGGTATCATTGCTATTGCATAAAGGCGTTTAATGCAGCATTTTTAATTTGTGTTTTTCCTTCGCAGAATTGTCCACACTTAAAATTACTTAGCAGAGGATGGTTTCGACCCATCGACCTCTGGGTTATGGGCCCAGCACGCTTCCGCTGCACCACTCTGCTATCTGGTGATTGATGGCAGTCAGTTGTGAAAGACAAATTGGAATTCGTAACATATCATATGTTTAGTAAAATCTTAACATATTGTACATTTTGCCCTATTCGTAATGTATAGTACGTTTTGGAAATTCGTAACATCATACGAATTGTAATTCATAACATCTCATACGAAATGGATGATGGACATTCCCAAATAATACATACAAAATGAAACGTAACATATCATACTAAATGGAGTATCTTCGATATACATACAGAATAATATGAAATGCTCTGACTACAGGTTGGGTCACAGAGAAAGAATGGAGGAGTTGAGGAGAGGATATTTTGTCCAACCGATATTTTCCCTTTGAACCTGTGTTTCAAACCTGCAACTCTCCGTTTTCCAGGCCAAATGTAGAAGAACTCTGGCAAAATTAATTTCCTGCCGAAACCCGGGATCGAACCAGGGACATTTAGATCTTCAGTCTAACGCTCTGCCAACTGAGCTATTTCGGCTGCTCTGCACAATTATAGCCAGGTGTGTGGTTGGCTGTCTGGTGTATTCAGTTGACTAGGATCAGGAATATTTTCTATTCATCTTTCTCCAACAGCGAGTGACAAATGCCCCACATGGATGGAATAATCACGCACACGTTCTTTTTCAAACTTCTAGAAAGACAATGCTTCCACCTGCTGGTCCCCTGACAAACTCACACATACTTTTAGTTAGAATTTTTGTTGAAATTAGGCTAACCTTTTACTGACGACAGGTACGAAAATGAGCCTCAGTTAATCGGGAGTCTTCTTGCTAACAGACACAGGCTCTCAATGTGTAGTGGAACTTCTAGAAGCACTCAGATAAAATGACCTGTTATTTCATCCGCTGTCCATGAGTAAGTGGTAGTGAACACATCAAATTTGCACTTACCCTTCAGGATGACGCAATATTAATGTGGTCTAACTGACCCATTCATTCTTTATAATTGATATATTATATAAGTTATAGTATTGCTCACAAACACAATTTTAACACATTCTTTGAAAACAAAGTTCTCCTTTTATTTTGTTGAATCATAACTACGTAGGTATCATTGCTATTGCATAAAGGCGTTTAATGCAGCATTTTTAATTTGTGTTTTTCCTTCGCAGAATTGTCCACACTTAAAATTACTTAGCAGAGGATGGTTTCGACCCATCGACCTCTGGGTTATGGGCCAAGCACGCTTCCGCTGCACCACTCTGCTATCTGGTGATTGATGGCAGTCAGTTGTGAAAGACAAATTGGAATTCGTAACATATCATACGTTTAGTAAAATCTTAACATATTGTACATTTTGCCCTATTCGTAATGTATAGCACGTTTTGGAAATTCGTAACATCATACGAATTGTAATTCATAACATCTCATACGAAATGGATGATGGACATTCCCAAATAAAACATACAAAATGAAACGTAACATATCATACTAAATGGAGTATCTTCGATATACATACAGAATAATATGAAATGCTCTGACTACAGGTTGGGTCACAGAGAAAGAATGGAGGAGTTGAGGAGAGGATATTTTGTCCAACCGATATTTTCCCTTTGAACCTGTGTTTCAAACCTGCAACTCTCCGTTTTCCAGGCCAAATGTAGAAGAACTCTGGCAAAATTAATTTCCTGCCGAAACCCGGGATCGAACCAGGGACATTTAGATCTTCAGTCTAACGCTCTCCCAACTGAGCTATTTCGGCTGCTCTGAACAATTATAGCCAGGTGTGTTGTTGGCTGTCTGGTGTATTCAGTTGACTAGGATCAGGAATATTTTCTATTCATCTTTCTCCAACAGCGAGTGACAAATGCCCCACATGGATGGAATAATCACGCACACGTTCTTTTTCAAACTTCTAGAAAGACAATGCTTCCACCTGCTGGTCCCCTGACAAACTCACACATACTTTTAGTTAGAATTTTTGTTGAATTTAGGCTAACCTTTTACTGACGACAGGTACGAAAATGAGCCTCAGTTAATCGGGAGTCTTCTTGCTAACAGACACAGGCTCTCAATGTGTAGTGGAACTTCTAGAAGCACTCAGATAAAATGACCTGTTATTTCATCCGCTGTCCATGAGTAAGTGGTAGTGAACACATCAAATTTGCACTTACCCTTCAGGATGACGCAATATTAATGTGGTCTAACTGACCCATTCATTCTTTATAATTGATATATTATATAAGTTATAGTATTGCTCACAAACACAATTTTAACACATTCTTTGAAAACAAAGTTCTGCTTTTATTTTGTTGAATCATAACTACGTAGGTATCATTTCTATTGCATAAAGGCTTTTAATGTACCATTTTTAATTTGTGTTTTTCCTTTGCAGAATTGTCCACACTTAAAATTACTTAGCAGAGGATGGTTTCGATCCATCGACCTCTGGGTTATGGGCCCAGCACGCTTCCGCTGATCCACTCTGCAATTTGGTGATTGGTGGCAGTCAGTTGTGAAAGACAAATTGGAATTCGTAACATATCATACGTTTAGTAAAATCTTAACATATTGTACATTTTGCTCATTCGTAATGTATAGTACGTTTTGGAAATTCGTAACATCATACGAATTGTAATTCATAACATCTCATACGAAATGGATGATGGACATTCCCAAATAATACATACAAAATGAAACGTAACATATCATACTAAATGGAGTATCTTCGATATACATACAGAATAATATGAAATGCTCTGACTACAGGTTGGGTCACAGAGAAAGAATGGAGGAGTTGAGGAGAGGATATTTTGTCCAACCGATATTTTCCCTTTGAACCTGTGTTTCAAACCTGCAACTCTCCGTTTTCCAGGCCAAATGTAGAAGAACTCTGGCAAAATTAATTTCCTGCCAAAACCCGGGATCGAGTCAGGGACATTTAGATCTTCAGTCTAACGCTCTCCCAACTGAGCTATTTCGGCTGCTCTGCACAATTAGAGCCAGGTGTGTGGTTGGCTGTCTGGTGTATTCAGTTGACTAGGATCAGGAATATTTTCTATTCATCTTTCTCCAACAGCGAGTGACAAATGCCCCACATGGATGGAATAATCACGCACACGTTCTTTTTCAAACTTCTAGAAAGACAATGCTTCCACCTGCTGGTCCCCTGACAAACTCACACATACTTTTAGTTAGAATTTTTGTTGAATTTAGGCTAACCTTTTACTGACGACAGGTACGAAAATGAGCCTCAGTTAATCGGGAGTCTTCTTGCTAACAGACACAGGCTCTCAATGTGTAGTGGAACTTCTAGAAGCACTCAGATAAAATGACCTGTTATTTCATCCGCTGTCCATGAGTAAGTGGTAGTGAACACATCAAATTTGCACTTACCCTTCAGGATGACGCAATATTAATGTGGTCTAACTGACCCATTCATTCTTTATAATTGATATATTATATAAGTTATAGTATTGCTCACAAACACAATTTTAACACATTCTTTGAAAACAAAGTTCTGCTTTTATTTTGTTGAATCATAACTACGTAGGTATCATTGCTATTGCATAAAGGCTTTTAATGTAGCATTTTTAATTTGTGTTTTTCCTTCGCAGAATTGTCCACACTTAAAATTACTTAGCAGAGGATGGTTTCGATCCATCGACCTCTGGGTTATGGGCCCAGCACGCTTCCGCTGCGCCACTCTGCTATCTGGTGATTGGTGGCAGTCAGTTGTGAAAGACAAATTGGAATTCGTAACATATCATACGTTTAGTAAAATCTTAACATATTGTACATTTTGCTCATTCGTAATGTATAGTACGTTTTGGAAATTCGTAACATCATACGAATTGTAATTCATAACATCTCATACGAAATGGATGATGGACATTCCCAAATAATACATACAATATGAAACGTAACATATCATACTAAATGGAGTATCTTCGATATACATACAGAATAATATGAAATGCTCTGACTACAGGTTGGGTCACAGAGAAAGAATGGAGGAGTTGAGGAGAGGATATTTTGTCCAACCGATATTTTCCCTTTGAACCTGTGTTTCAAACCTGCAACTCTCCGTTTTCCAGGCCAAATGTAGAAGAACTCTGGCAAAATTAATTTCCTGCCGAAACCCGGGATCGAACCAGGGACATTTAGATCTTCAGTCTAACGCTCTCCCAACTGAGCTATTTCGGCTGCTCTGCACAATTAGAGCCAGGTGTGTGGTTGGCTGTCTGGTGTATTCAGTTGACTAGGATCAGGAATATTTTCTATTCATCTTTCTCCAACAGCGAGTGACAAATGCCCCACATGGATGGAATAATCACGCACACGTTCTTTTTCAAACTTCTAGAAAGACAATGCTTCCACCTGCTGGTCCCCTGACAAACTCACACATACTTTTAGTTAGAATTTTTGTTGAATTTAGGCTAACCTTTTACTGACGACAGGTACGAAAATGAGCCTCAGTTAATCGGGAGTCTTCTTGCTAACAGACACAGGCTCTCAATGTGTAGTGGAACTTCTAGAAGCACTCAGATAAAATGACCTGTTATTTCATCCGCTGTCCATGAGTAAGTGGTAGTGAACACATCAAATTTGCACTTACCCTTCAGGATGACGCAATATTAATGTGGTCTAACTGACCCATTCATTCTTTATAATTGATATATTATATAAGTTATAGTATTGCTCACAAACACAATTTTAACACATTCTTTGAAAACAAAGTTCTGCTTTTATTTTGTTGAATCATAACTACGTAGATATCATTTCTATTGCATAAAGGCTTTTAATGTAGCATTTTTAATTTGTGTTTTTCCTTCGCAGAATTGTCCACACTTAAAATTACTTAGCAGAGGATGGTTTCGATCCATCGACCTCTGGGTTATGGGCCCAGCACGCTTCCGCTGCGCCACTCTGCTATCTGGCGATTGGTGGCAGTCAGTTGTGAAAGACAAATTGGAATTCGTAACATATCATACGTTTAGTAAAATCTTAACATATTGTACATTTTGCTCATTCGTAATGTATAGTACGTTTTGGAAATTCGTAACATCATACGAATTGTAATTCATAACATCTCATACGAAATGGATGATGGACATTCCCAAATAATACATACAATATGAAACGTAACATATCATACTAAATGGAGTATCTTCGATATACATACAGAATAATATGAAATGCTCTGACTACAGGTTGGGTCACAGAGAAAGAATGGAGGAGTTGAGGAGAGGATATTTTGTCCAACCGATATTTTCCCTTTGAACCTGTGTTTCAAACCTGCAACTCTCCGTTTTCCAGGCCAAATGTAGAAGAACTCTGGCAAAATTAATTTCCTGCCGAAACCTGGGTTCGAACCAGGGACTTTTAGATCTTCAGTCTAACGCTCTCCCAACTGAGCTATTTCGGCTGCTCTTTACAATTATACCCAGGTGTGTGGTTGGCTTTCTGGTGTATTCAGTTGACTAGGATCAGGAATATTTTCTATTCATCTTTCTCCAACAGCGAGTGACAAATGCCCCACATGGATGGAATAATCACGCACACGTTCTTTTTCAAACTTCTAGAAAGACAATGCTTCCACCTGCTGGTCCCCTGACAAACTCACACATACTTTTAGTTAGAATTTTTGTTGAAATTAGGCTAACCTTTTACTGACGACAGGTACGAAAATGAGCCTCAGTTAATCGGGAGGCTTCTTGCTAACAGACACAGGCTCTCAATGTGTAGTGGAACTTCTAGAAGCACTCAGATAAAATGACCTGTTATTTCATCCGCTGTCCATGAGTAAGTGGTAGTGAACACATCAAATTTGCACTTACCCTTCAGGATGACGCAATATTAATGTGGTCTAACTGACCCATTCATTCTTTATAATTGATATATTATATAAGTTATAGTATTGCTCACAAACACAATTTTAACACATTCTTTGAAAACAAGGTTCTGCTTTTATTTTGTTGAATCATAACTACGTAGGTATCATTTCTATTGCATAAAGGCTTTTAATGTAGCATTTTTAATTTGTGTTTTTCCTTCGCAGAATTGTCCACACTTAAAATTACTTAGCAGAGGATGGTTTCGATCCATCGACCTCTGGGTTATGGGCCCAGCACGCTTCCGCTGCGCCACTCTGCTATCTGGTGATTGTTGGCAGTCAGTTGTGAAAGACAAATTGGAATTCGTAACATATGATACGTTTAGTAAAATCTTAACATATTGTACATTTTGCCCTATTCGTCATGTATAGTACGTTTTGGAAATTCGTAACATCATACAAATTGTAATTCATAACATCTCATACGAAATGGATGATGGACATTCCCAAATAATACATACAATATGAAACGTAACATATCATACTAAATGGAGTATCTTCGATATACATACAGAATAATATGAAATGCTCTGACTACAGGTTGGGTCACAGAGAAAGAATGGAGGAGTTGAGGAGAGGATATTTTGTCCAACCGATATTTTCCCTTTGAACCTGTGTTTCAAACCTGCAACTCTCCGTTTTCCAGGCCAAATGTAGAAGAACTCTGGCAAAATTAATTTCCTGCCGAAACCCGGGATCGAACCAGGGACATTTAGATCTTCAGTCTAACGCTCTCCCAACTGAGCTATTTCGGCTGCTCTGCACAATTATAGCCAGGTGTGTGGTTGGCTGTCTGGTGTATTCAGTTGACTAGGATCAGGAATATTTTCTATTCATCTTTCTCCAACAGCGAGTGACAAATGCCCCACATGGATGGAATAATCACGCACACGTTCTTTTTCAAACTTCTAGAAAGACAATGCTTCCACCTGCTGGTCCCCTGACAAACTCACACATACTTTTAGTTAGAATTTTTGTTGAAATTAGGCTAACCTTTTACTGACGACAGGTACGAAAATGAGCCTCAGTTAATCGGGAGTCTTCTTGCTAACAGACACAGGCTCTCAATGTGTAGTGGAACTTCTAGAAGCACTCAGATAAAATGACCTGTTATTTCATCCGCTGTCCATGAGTAAGTGGTAGTGAACACATCAAATTTGCACTTACCCTTCAGGATGACGCAATATTAATGTGGTCTAACTGACCCATTCATTCTTTATAATTGATATATTATATAAGTTATAGTATTGCTCACAAAAACAATTTTAACACATTCTTTGAAAACAAAGTTCTGCTTTTATTTTGTTGAATCATAACTACGTAGGTATCATTTCTATTGCATAAAGGCTTTTAATGTAGCATTTTTAATTTGTGTTTTTCCTTCGCAGAATTGTCCACACTTAAAATTACTTAGCAGAGGATGGTTTCGATCCATCGACCTCTGGGTTATGGGCCCAGCACGCTTCCGCTGCGCCACTCTGCTATCTGGTGATTGGTGGCAGTCAGTTGTGAAAGACAAATTGGAATTCGTAACATATGATACGTTTAGTAAAATCTTAACATATTGTACATTTTGCTCATTCGTAATGTATAGTACGTTTTGGAAATTCGTAACATCATACGAATTGTAATTCATAACATCTCATACGAAATGGATGATGGACATTCCCAAATAATACATACAATATGAAACGTAACATATCATACTAAATGGAGTATCTTCGATATACATACAGAATAATATGAAATGCTCTGACTACAGGTTGGGTCACAGAGAAAGAATGGAGGAGTTGAGGAGAGGATATTTTGTCCAACCGATATTTTCCCTTTGAACCTGTGTTTCAAACCTGCAACTCTCCGTTTTCCAGGCCAAATGTAGAAGAACTCTGGCAAAATTAATTTCCTGCCAAAACCCGGGATCGAACCAGGGACATTTAGATCTTCAGTCTAACGCTCTCCCAACTGAGCTATTTCGGCTGCTCTGCACAATTATAGCCAGGTGTGTGGTTGGCTTTCTGGTGTATTCAGTTGACTAGGATCAGGAATATTTTCTATTCATCTTTCTCCAACAGCGAGTGACAAATGCCCCACATGGATGGAATAATCACGCACATGTTCTTTTTCAAACTTCTAGAAAGACAATGCTTCCACCTGCTGGTCCCCTGACAAACTCACACATACTTTTAGTTAGAATTTTTGTTGAAATTAGGCTAACCTTTTACTGACGACAGGTACGAAAATGAGCCTCAGTTAATCGGGAGGCTTCTTGCTAACAGACACAGGCTCTCAATGTGTAGTGGAACTTCTAGAAGCACTCAGATAAAATGACCTGTTATTTCATCCGCTGTCCATGAGTAAGTGGTAGTGAACACATCAAATTTGCACTTACCCTTCAGGATGACGCAATATTAATGTGGTCTAACTGACCCATTCATTCTTTATAATTGATATATTATATAAGTTATAGTATTGCTCACAAACACAATTTTAACACATTCTTTGAAAACAAAGTTCTGCTTTTATTTTGTTGAATCATAACTACGTAGGTATCATTTCTATTGCATAAAGGCTTTTAATGTAGCATTTTTAATTTGTGTTTTTCCTTCGCAGAATTGTCCACACTTAAAATTACTTAGCAGAGGATGGTTTCGATCCATCGACCTCTGGGTTATGGGCCCAGCACGCTTCCGCTGCGCCACTCTGCTATCTGGTGATTGGTGGCAGTCAGTTGTGAAAGACAAATTGGAATTCGTAACATATCATACGTTTAGTAAAATCTTAACATATTGTACATTTTGCCCTATTCGTAATGTATAGTACGTTTTGGAAATTCGTAACATCATACGAATTGTAATTCATAACATCTCATACGAAATGGATGATGGACATTCCCAAATAATACATACAATATGAAACGTAACATATCATACTAAATGGAGTATCTTCGATATACATACAGAATAATATGAAATGCTCTGACTACAGGTTGGGTCACAGAGAAAGAATGGAGGAGTTGAGGAGAGGATATTTTGTCCAACCGATATTTTCCCTTTGAACCTGTGTTTCAAACCTGCAACTCTCCGTTTTCCAGGCCAAATGTAGAAGAACTCTGGCAAAATTAATTTCCTGCCGAAACACGGGATCGAACCAGGGACATTTAGATCTTCAGTCTAACGCTCTACCAAATGAGCTATTTCGGCTGCTCTGTACAATTATACCCAGGTGTGTGGTTGGCTTTCTGGTGTATTCAGTTGACTAGGATCAGGAATATTTTCTATTCATCTTTCTCCAACAGCGAGTGACAAATGCCCCACATGGATGGAATAATCACGCACACGTTCTTTTTCAAACTTCTAGAAAGACAATGCTTCCACCTGCTGGTCCCCTGACAAACTCACACATACTTTTAGTTAGAATTTTTGTTGAAATTAGGCTAACCTTTTACTGACGACAGGTACGAAAATGAGCCTCAGTTAATCGGGAGGCTTCTTGCTAACAGACACAGGCTCTCAATGTGTAGTGGAACTTCTAGAAGCACTCAGATAAAATGACCTGTTATTTCATCCGCTGTCCATGAGTAAGTGGTAGTGAACACATCAAATTTGCACTTACCCTTCAGGATGACGCAATATTAATGTGGTCTAACTGACCCATTCATTCTTTATAATTGATATATTATATAAGTTATAGTATTGCTCACAAACACAATTTTAACACATTCTTTGAAAACAAAGTTCTGCTTTTATTTTGTTGAATCATAACTACGTAGGTATCATTTCTATTGCATAAAGGCTTTTAATGTAGCATTTTTAATTTGTGTTTTTCCTTCGCAGAATTGTCCACACTTAAAATTACTTAGCAGAGGATGGTTTCGATCCATCGACCTCTGGGTTATGGGCCCAGCACGCTTCCGCTGCGCCACTCTGCTATCTGTTGATTGGTGGCAGTCAGTTGTGAAAGAAAAATTGGAATTCGTAACATATCATACGTTTAGTAAAATCTTAACATATTGTACATTTTGCTCATTCGTAATGTAAATTACGTTTTGGAAATTCGTAACATCATACGAATTGTAATTCATAACATCTCATACGAAATGGATGATGGACATTCCCAAATAATACATACAATATGAAACGTAACATATCATACTAAATGGAGTATCTTCGATATACATACAGAATAATATGAAATGCTCTGACTACAGGTTGGGTCACAGAGAAAGAATGGAGGAGTTGAGGAGAGGATATTTTGTCCAACCGATATTTTCCCTTTGAACCTGTGTTTCAAACCTGCAACTCTCCGTTTTCCAGGCCAAATGTAGAAGAACTCTGGCAAAATTAATTTCCTGCCGAAACCCGGGATCGAAACAGGGACATTTAGATCTTCAGTCTAACGCTCTCCCAACTGAGCTTTTTCGGCTGCTCTGCACAATTATAGCCAGGTGTGTGGTTGGCTGTCTGGTGTATTCAGTTGACTAGGATCAGGAATATTTTCTATTCATCTTTCTCCAACAGCGAGTGACAAATGCCCCACATGGATGGAATAATCACGCACACGTTCTTTTTCAAACTTCTAGAAAGACAATGCTTCCACCTGCTGGTCCCCTGACAAACTCACACATACTTTTAGTTGGAATTTTTGTTGAAATTAGGCTAACCTTTTACTGACGACAGGTACGAAAATGAGCCTCAGTTAATCGGGAGTCTTCTTGCTAACAGACACAGGCTCTCAATGTGTAGTGGAACTTCTAGAAGCACTCAGATAAAATGACCTGTTATTTCATCCGCTGTCCATGAGTAAGTGGTAGTGAACACATCAAATGTGCACTTACCCTTCAGGATGACGCAATATTAATGTGGTCTAACTGACCCATTCATTCTTTATAATTGATATATTATATAAGTTATAGTATTGCTCACAAACACAATTTTAACACATTCTTTGAAAACAAAGTTCTGCTTTTATTTTGTTGAATCATAACTACGTAGGTATCATTTCTATTGCATAAAGGCTTTTAATGTAGCATTTTTAATTTGTGTTTTTCCTTCGCAGAATTGTCCACACTTAAAATTACTTAGCAGAGGATGGTTTCGATCCATCGACCTCTGGGTTATGGGCCCAGCACGCTTCCGCTGCGCCACTCTGCTATCTGGTGATTGGTGGCAGTCAGTTGTGAAAGACAAATTGGAATTCGTAACATATCATACGTTTAGTAAAATCTTAACATATTGTACATTTTGCCCTGTTCGTAATGTATAGTACGTTTTGGAAATTCGTAACATCATACGAATTGTAATTCATAACATCTCATACGAAATGGATGATGGACATTCCCAAATAATACATACAATATGAAACGTAACATATCATACTAAATGGAGTATCTTCGATATACATACAGAATAATAAGAAATGCTCTGACTACAGGTTGGGTCACAGAGAAAGAATGGAGGAGTTGAGGAGAGGATATTTTGTCCAACCGATATTTTCCCTTTGAACCTGTGTTTCAAACCTGCAACTCTCCGTTTTCAAGGCCAAATGTAGAAGAACTCTGGCAAAATTAATTTCCTGCCGAAACCCGGGATCGAACCAGGGACATTTAGATCTTCAGTATAACACTCTCCCAACTGAGCTATTTCGGCTGCTCTGCACAATTATAGCCAGGTGTGTGGTTGGCTGTCTGGTGTATTCAGTTGACTAGGATCAGGAATATTTTCTATTCATCTTTCTCCAACAGCGAGTGACAAATGCCCCACATGGATGGAATAATCACGCACACGTTCTTTTTCAAACTTCTAGAAAGACAATGCTTCCACCTGCTGGTCCCCTGACAAACTCACACATACTTTTAGTTAGAATTTTTGTTGAAATTAGGCTAACCTTTTACTGACGACAGGTACGAAAATGAGCCTCAGTTAATCGGGAGTCTTCTTGCTAACAGACACAGGCTCTCAATGTGTAGTGGAACTTCTAGAAGCACTCAGATAAAATGACCTGTTATTTCATCCGCTGTCCATGAGTAAGTGGTAGTGAACACATCAAATTTGCACTTACCCTTCAGGATGACGCAATATTAATGTGGTCTAACTGACCCATTCATTCTTTATAATTGATATATTATATAAGTTATAGTATTGCTCACAAACACAATTTTAACACATTCTTTGAAAACAAAGTTCTGCTTTTATTTTGTTGAATCATAACTACGTAGGTATCATTTCTATTGCATAAAGGCTTTTAATGTAGCATTTTTAATTTGTGTTTTTCCTTCGCAGAATTGTCCACACTTAAAATTACTTAGCAGAGGAGGGTTTCGATCCATCGACCTCTGGGTTATGGGCCCAGCACGGTTCCGCTGCGCCACTCTGCTATCTGGTGATTGGTGGCAGTCAGTTGTGAAAGACAAATTGGAATTCGTAACATATCATACGTTTAGTAAAATCTTAACATATTGTACATTTTGCTCATTCGTAATGTAAATTACGTTTTGGAAATTCGTAACATCATACGAATTGTAATTCATAACATCTCATACGAAATGGATGATGGACATTCCCAAATAATACATACAATATGAAACGTAACATATCATACTAAATGGAGTATCTTCGATATAAATACAGAATAATATGAAATGCTCTGACTACAGGTTGGGTCACAGAGAAAGAATGGAGGAGTTGAGGAGAGGATATTTTGTCCAACCGATATTTTCCCTTTGAACCTGTGTTTCAAACCTGCAACTCTCCGTTTTCCAGGCCAAATGTAGAAGAACTCTGGCAAAATTAATTTCCTGCCGAAACACGGGATCGAACCAGGGACATTTAGATATTCAGTCTAACGCTCTCCCAAATGAGCTATTTCGGCTGCTCTGCACAATTATACCCAGGTGTGTGGTTGGCTTTCTGGTGTATTCAGTTGACTAGGATCAGGAATATTTTCTATTCATCTTTCTCCAACAGCGAGTGACAAATGCCCCACATGGATGGAATAATCACGCACATGTTCTTTTTCAAACTTCTAGAAAGACAATGCTTCCACCTGCTGGTCCCCTGACAAACTCACACATACTTTTAGTTAGAATTTTTGTTGAAATTAGGCTAACCTTTTACTGACGACAGGTACGAAAATGAGCCTCAGTTAATCGGGAGGCTTCTTGCTAACAGACACAGGCTCTCAATGTGTAGTGGAACTTCTAGAAGCACTCAGATAAAATGACCTGTTATTTCATCCGCTGTCCATGAGTAAGTGGTAGTGAACATATCAAATTTGCACTTACCCTTCAGGATGAATCAATATTAATGTGGTCTAACTGACCCATTCATTCTTTATAATTGATATATTATATAAGTTATAGTATTGCTCACAAACACAATTTTAACACATTCTTTGAAAACAAAGTTCTGCTTTTATTTTGTTGAATCATAACTACGTAGGTATCATTTCTATTGCATAAAGGCTTTTAATGTAGCATTTTTAATTTGTGTTTTTCCTTCGCAGAATTGTCCACACTTAAAATTACTTAGCAGAGGATGGTTTCGATCCATCGACCTCTGGGTTATGGGCCCAGCACGCTTCCGCTGCGCCACTCTGCTATCTGGTGATTGGTGGCAGTCAGTTGTGAAAGACAAATTGGAATTCGTAACATATCATACGTTTAGTAAAATCTTAACATATTGTACATTTTGCCCTATTCGTCATGTATAGTACGTTTTGGAAATTCGTAACATCATACGAATTGTAATTCATAACATCTCATACGAAATGGATGATGGACATTCCCAAATAATACATTCAATATGAAACGTAACATATCATACTAAATGGAGTATCTTCGATATACATACAGAATAATATGAAATTCTCTGACTACAGGTTGGGTCACAGAGAAAGAATGGAGGAGTTGAGGAGAGGATATTTTGTCCAACCGATATTTTCCCTTTGAACCTGTGTTTCAAACCTGCAACTCTCCGTTTTCCAGGCCAAATGTAGAAGAACTCTGGCAAAATTAATTTCCTGCCGAAACCCGGGATCGAACCAGGGACATTTAGATCTTCAGTATAACGCTCTCCCAACTGAGCTATTTCGGCTGCTCTGCACAATTATAGCCAGGTGTGTGGTTGGCTGTCTGGTGTATTCAGTTGACTAGGATCAGGAATATTTTCTATTCATCTTTCTCCAACAGCGAGTGACAAATGCCCCACATGGATGGAATAATCACGCACACGTTCTTTTTCAAACTTCTAGAAAGACAATGCTTCCACCTGCTGGTCCCCTGACAAACTCACACATACTTTTAGTTAGAATTTTTGTTGAAATTAGGCTAACCTTTTACTGACGACAGGTACGAAAATGAGCCTCAGTTAATCGGGAGTCTTCTTGCTAACAGACACAGGCTCTCAATGTGTAGTGGAACTTCTAGAAGCACTCAGATAAAATGACCTGTTATTTCATCCGCTGTCCATGAGTAAGTGGTAGTGAACACATCAAATGTGCACTTACCCTTCAGGATGACGCAATATTAATGTGGTCTAACTGACCCATTCATTCTTTATAATTGATATATTATATAAGTTATAGTATTGCTCACAAACACAATTTTAACACATTCTTTGAAAACAAAGTTCTGCTTTTATTTTGTTGAATCATAACTACGTAGGTATCATTTCTATTGCATAAAGGCTTTTAATGTAGCATTTTTAATTTGTGTTTTTCCTTCGCAGAATTGTCCACACTTAATATTACATAGCAGAGGATGGTTTCGATCCATCGACCTCTGGGTTATGGGCCCAGCACGCTTCCGCTGCGCCACTCTGCTATCTGGTGATTGGTGGCAGTCAGTTGTGAAAGACAAATTGGAATTCGTAACATATCATACGTTTAGTAAAATCTTAACATAATGTACATTTTGCTCATTCGTAATGTATAGTACGTTTTGGAAATTCGTAACATCATACGAATTGTAATTCATAACATCTCATACGAAATGGATGATGGACATTCCCAAATAATACATACAATATGAAACGTAACATATCATACTAAATGGAGTATCTTCGATATACATTCAGAATAAAATGAAATGCTCTGACTACAGGTTGGGTCACAGAGAAAGAATGGAGGAGTTGAGGAGAGGATATTTTGTCCAACCGATATTTTCCCTTTGAACCTGTGTTTCAAACCTGCAACTCTCCGTTTTCCAGGCCAAATGTAGAAGAACTCTGGCAAAATTAATTTCCTGCCGAAACACGGGATCGAACCAGGGACATTTAGATCTTCAGTCTAACGCTCTCCCAACTGAGCTATTTCGGCTGCTCTGCACAATTATAGCCAGGTGTGTGGTTGGCTGTCTGGTGTATTTAGTTGACTAGGATCAGGAATATTTTCTATTCATCTTTCTCCAACAGCGAGTGACAAATGCCCCACATGGATGGAATAATCACGCACACGTTCTTTTTCAAACTTCTAGAAAGACAATGCTTCCACCTGCTGGTCCCCTGACAAACTCACACATACTTTTAGTTAGAATTTTTGTTGAAATTAGGCTAACCTTTTACTGACGACAGGTACGAAAATGAGCCTCAGTTAATCGGGAGTCTTCTTGCTAACAGACACAGGCTCTCAATGTGTAGTGGAACTTCTAGAAGCACTCAGATAAAATGACCTGTTATTTCATCCGCTGTCCATGAGTAAGTGGTAGTGAACACATCAAATTTGCACTTACCCTTCAGGATGACGCAATATTAATGTGGTCTAACTGACCCATTCATTCTTTATAATTGATATATTATATAAGTTATAGTATTGCTCACAAACACAATTTTAACACATTCTTTGAAAACAAAGTTCTGCTTTTATTTTGTTGAATCATAACTACGTAGGTATCATTTCTATTGCATAAAGGCTTTTAATGTAGCATTTTTAATTTGTGTTTTTCCTTCGCAGAATTGTCCACACTTAAAATTACTTAGCAGAGGATGGTGTCGATCCATCGACCTCTGGGTTATGGGCCCAGCACGCTTCCGCTGCGCCACTCTGCTATCTGGTGATTGGTGGCAGTCAGTTGTGAAAGACAAATTGGAATTCGTAACATATCATACGTTTAGTAAAATCTTAACATATTGTACATTTTGCCCTATTCGTAATGTATAGTACGTTTTGGAAATTCGTAACATCATACGAATTGTAATTCATAACATCTCATACGAAATGGATGATGGACATTCCCAAATAATACATACAATATGAAACGTAACATATCATACTAAATGGAGTATCTTCGATATACATACAGAATAATATGAAATGCTCTGACTACAGGTTGGGTCACAGAGAAAGAATGGAGGAGTTGAGGAGAGGATATTTTGTCCAACCGATATTTTCCCTTTGAACCTGTGTTTCAAACCTGCAACTCTCCGTTTTCCAGGCCAAATGTAGAAGAACTCTGGCAAAATTAATTTCCTGCCGAAACCCGGGATCGAACCAGGGACATTTAGATCTTCAGTCTAACGCTCTCCCAACTGAGCTATTTCGGCTGCTCTGCACAATTATAGCCAGGTGTGTGGTTGGCTGTCTGGTGTATTCAGTTGACTAGGATCAGGAATATTTTCTATTCATCTTTCTCCAACAGCGAGTGACAAATGCCCCACATGGATGGAATAATCACGCACACGTTCTTTTTCAAACTTCTAGAAAGACAATGCTTCCACCTGCTGGTCCCCTGACAAACTCACACATACTTTTAGTTAGAATTTTTGTTGAAATTAGGCTAACCTTTTACTGACGACAGGTACGAAAATGAGCCTCAGTTAATCGGGAGTCTTCTTGCTAACAGACACAGGCTCTCAATGTGTAGTGGAACTTCTAGAAGCACTCAGATAAAATGACCTGTTGTTTCATCCGCTGTCCATGAGTAAGTGGTAGTGAACACATCAAATTTGCACTTACCCTTCAGGATGACGCAATATTAATGTGGTCTAACTGACCCATTCATTCTTTATAATTGATATATTATATAAGTTATAGTATTGCTCACAAACACAATTTTAACACATTCTTTGAAAACAAAGTTCAGCTTTTATTTTGTTGAATCATAACTACGTAGGTATCATTTCTATTGCATAAAGGCTTTTAATGTAGCATTTTTAATTTGTGTTTTTCCTTCGCAGAATTGTCCACACTTAAAATTACATAGCAGAGGATGGTTTCGATCCATCGACCTCTGGGTTATGGGCCCAGCACGCTTCCGCTGCGCCACTCTGCTATCTGGTGATTGGTGGCAGTCAGTTGTGAAAGACAAATTGGAATTCGTAACATATGATACGTTTAGTAAAATCTTAACATAATGTACATTTTGCTCATTCGTAATGTATAGTACGTTTTGGAAATTCGTAACATCATACGAATTGTAATTCATAACATCTCATACGAAATGGATGATGGACATTCCCAAATAATACATACAATATGAAACGTAACATATCATACTAAATGGAGTATCTTCGATATACATTCAGAATAAAATGAAATGCTCTGACTACAGGTTGGGTCACAGAGAAAGAATGGAGGAGTTGAGGAGAGGATATTTTGTCCAACCGATATTTTCCCTTTGAACCTGTGTTTCAAACCTGCAACTCTCCGTTTTCCAGGCCAAATGTAGAAGAACTCTGGCAAAATTAATTTCCTGCCGAAACACGGGATCGAACCAGGGACATTTAGATCTTCAGTCTAACGCTCTCCCAACTGAGCTATTTCGGCTGCTCTGCACAATTATAGCCAGGTGTGTGGTTGGCTGTCTGGTGTATTTAGTTGACTAGGATCAGGAATATTTTCTATTCATCTTTCTCCAACAGCGAGTGACAAATGCCCCACATGGATGGAATAATCACGCACACGTTCTTTTTCAAACTTCTAGAAAGACAATGCTTCCACCTGCTGGTCCCCTGACAAACTCACACATACTTTTAGTTAGAATTTTTGTTGAAATTAGGCTAACCTTTTACTGACGACAGGTACGAAAATGAGCCTCAGTTAATCGGGAGTCTTCTTGCTAACAGACACAGGCTCTCAATGTGTAGTGGAACTTCTAGAAGCACTCAGATAAAATGACCTGTTATTTCATCCGCTGTCCATGAGTAAGTGGTAGTGAACACATCAAATTTGCACTTACCCTTCAGGATGACGCAATATTAATGTGGTCTAACTGACCCATTCATTCTTTATAATTGATATATTATATAAGTTATAGTATTGCTCACAAACACAATTTTAACACATTCTTTGAAAACAAAGTTCTGCTTTTATTTTGTTGAATCATAACTACGTAGGTATCATTTCTATTGCATAAAGGCTTTTAATGTAGCATTTTTAATTTGTGTTTTTCCTTCGCAGAATTGTCCACACTTAAAATTACTTAGCAGAGGATGGTGTCGATCCATCGACCTCTGGGTTATGGGCCCAGCACGCTTCCGCTGCGCCACTCTGCTATCTGGTGATTGGTGGCAGTCAGTTGTGAAAGACAAATTGGAATTCGTAACATATCATACGTTTAGTAAAATCTTAACATATTGTACATTTTGCCCTATTCGTAATGTATAGTACGTTTTGGAAATTCGTAACATCATACGAATTGTAATTCATAACATCTCATACGAAATGGATGATGGACATTCCCAAATAATACATACAATATGAAACGTAACATATCATACTAAATGGAGTATCTTCGATATACATTCAGAATAAAATGAAATGCTCTGACTACAGGTTGGGTCACAGAGAAAGAATGGAGGAGTTGAGGAGAGGATATTTTGTCCAACCGATATTTTCCCTTTGAACCTGTGTTTCAAACCTGCAACTCTCCGTTTTCCAGGCCAAATGTAGAAGAACTCTGGCAAAATTAATTTCCTGCCGAAACACAGGATCGAACCAGGGACATTTAGATCTTCAGTCTAACGCTCTCCCAACTGAGCTATTTCGGCTGCTCTGCACAATTATAGCCAGGTGTGTGGTTGGCTGTCTGGTGTATTTAGTTGACTAGGATCAGGAATATTTTCTATTCATCTTTCTCCAACAGCGAGTGACAAATGCCCCACATGGATGGAATAATCACGCACACGTTCTTTTTCAAACTTCTAGAAAGACAATGCTTCCACCTGCTGGTCCCCTGACAAACTCACACATACTTTTAGTTAGAATTTTTGTTGAAATTAGGCTAACCTTTTACTGACGACAGGTACGAAAATGAGCCTCAGTTAATCGGGAGTCTTCTTGCTAACAGACACAGGCTCTCAATGTGTAGTGGAACTTCTAGAAGCACTCAGATAAAATGACCTGTTATTTCATCCGCTGTCCATGAGTAAGTGGTAGTGAACACATCAAATTTGCACTTACCCTTCAGGATGACGCAATATTAATGTGGTCTAACTGACCCATTCATTCTTTATAATTGATATATTATATAAGTTATAGTATTGCTCACAAACACAATTTTAACACATTCTTTGAAAACAAAGTTCTGCTTTTATTTTGTTGAATCATAACTACGTAGGTATCATTTCTATTGCATAAAGGCTTTTAATGTAGCATTTTTAATTTGTGTTTTTCCTTCGCAGAATTGTCCACACTTAAAATTACTTAGCAGAGGATGGTGTCGATCCATCGACCTCTGGGTTATGGGCCCAGCACGCTTCCGCTGCGCCACTCTGCTATCTGGTGATTGGTGGCAGTCAGTTGTGAAAGACAAATTGGAATTCGTAACATATCGTACGTTTAGTAAAATCTTAACATATTGTACATTTTGCCCTATTCGTAATGTATAGTACGTTTTGGAAATTCGTAACATCATACGAATTGTAATTCATAACATCTCATACGAAATGGATGATGGACATTCCCAAATAATACATACAATATGAAACGTAACATATCATACTAAATGGAGTATCTTCGATATACATACAGAATAATATGAAATGCTCTGACTACAGGTTGGGTCACAGAGAAAGAATGGAGGAGTTGAGGAGAGGATATTTTGTCCAACCGATATTTTCCCTTTGAACCTGTGTTTCAAACCTGCAACTCTCCGTTTTCCAGGCCAAATGTAGAAGAACTCTGGCAAAATTAATTTCCTGCCGAAACCCGGGATCGAACCAGGGACATTTAGATCTTCAGTCTAACGCTCTCCCAACTGAGCTATTTCGGCTGCTCTGCACAATTATAGCCAGGTGTGTGGTTGGCTGTCTGGTGTATTCAGTTGACTAGGATCAGGAATATTTTCTATTCATCTTTCTCCAACAGCGAGTGACAAATGCCCCACATGGATGGAATAATCACGCACACGTTCTTTTTCAAACTTCTAGAAAGACAATGCTTCCACCTGCTGGTCCCCTGACAAACTCACACATACTTTTAGTTAGAATTTTTGTTGAAATTAGGCTAACCTTTTACTGACGACAGGTACGAAAATGAGCCTCAGTTAATCGGGAGTCTTCTTGCTAACAGACACAGGCTCTCAATGTGTAGTGGAACTTCTAGAAGCACTCAGATAAAATGACCTGTTATTTCATCCGCTGTCCATGAGTAAGTGGTAGTGAACACATCAAATTTGCACTTACCCTTCAGGATGACGCAATATTAATGTGGTCTAACTGACCCATTCATTCTTTATAATTGATATATTATATAAGTTATAGTATTGCTCACAAACACAATTTTAACACATTCTTTGAAAACAAAGTTCTGCTTTTATTTTGTTGAATCATAACTACGTAGGTATCATTTCTATTGCATAAAGGCTTTTAATGTAGCATTTTTAATTTGTGTTTTTCCTTCGCAGAATTGTCCACACTTAAAATTACATAGCAGAGGATGGTTTCGATCCATCGACCTCTGGGTTATGGGCCCCGCACGCTTCCGCTGCGCCACTCTGCTATCTGGTGATTGGTGGCAGTCAGTTGTGAAAGACAAATTGGAATTCGTAACATATCATACGTTTAGTAAAATCTTAACATAATGTACATTTTGCTCATTCGTAATGTATAGTACGTTTTGGAAATTCGTAACATCATACGAATTGTAATTCATAACATCTCATACGAAATGGATGATGGACATTCCCAAATAATACATACAATATGAAACGTAACATATCATACTAAATGGAGTATCTTCGATATACATTTAGAATAAAATGAAATGCTCTGACTACAGGTTGGGTCACAGAGAAAGAATGGAGGAGTTGAGGAGAGGATATTTTGTCCAACCGATATTTTCCCTTTGAACCTGTGTTTCAAACCTGCAACTCTCCGTTTTCCAGGCCAAATGTAGAAGAACTCTGGCAAAATTAATTTCCTGCCGAAACCCGGGATCGAACCATGGACATTTAGCTCTTCAGTCTAACGCTCTCCCAAATGAGCTATTTCGGCTGCTCTGCACAAATATACCCAGGTGTGTGGGCGGCTTTCTGGTGTATTCAGTTGACTAGGATCAGGAATATTTTCTATTCATCTTTCTCCAACAGCGAGTGACAAATGCCCCACATGGATGGAATAATCACGCACACGTTCTTTTTCAAACTTCTAGAAAGACAATGCTTCCACCTGCTGGTCCCCTGACAAACTCACACATACTTTTAGTTAGAATTTTTGTTGAAATTAGGCTAACCTTTTACTGACGACAGGTACGAAAATGAGCCTCAGTTAATCGGGAGTCTTCTTGCTAACAGACACAGGCTCTCAATGTGTAGTGGAACTTCTAGAAGCACTTAGATAAAATGACCTGTTATTTCATCCGCTGTCCATGAGTAAGTGGTAGTGAACACATCAAATTTGCACTTACCCTTCAGGATGACGCAATATTAATGTGGTCTAACTGACCCATTCATTCTTTATAATTGATATATTATATAAGTTATAGTATTGCTCACAAACACAATTTTAACACATTCTTTGAAAACAAAGTTCTGCTTTTATTTTGTTGAATCATAACTACGTAGGTATCATTTCTATTGCATAAATGCTTTTAATGTAGCATTTTTAATTTGTGTTTTTCCTTCGCAGAATTGTCCACACTTAAAATTACTTAGCAGAGGAGGGTTTCGATCCATCGACCTCTGGGTTATGGGCCCAGCACGCTTCCGCTGCGCCACTCTGCTATCTGGTGATTGGTGGCAGTCAGTTGTGAAAGACAAATTGGAATTCGTAACATATCATACGTTTAGTAAAATCTTAACATAATGTACATTTTGCTCATTCGTAATGTATAGTACGTTTTGGAAATTCGTAACATCATACTAATTGTAATTCATAACATCTCATACGAAATGGATGATGGACATTCCCAAATAATACATACAATATGAAACGTAACATATCATACTAAATGGAGTATCTTCGATATACATTCAGAATAATATGAAATGCTCTGACTACAGGTTGGGTCACAGAGAAAGAATGGAGGAGTTGAGGAGAGGATATTTTGTCCAACCGATATTTTCCCTTTGAACCTGTGTTTCAAACCTGCAACTCTCCGTTTTCCAGGCCAAATGTAGAAGAACTCTGGCAAAATTAATTTCCTGCCGAAACCCGAGATCGAACCAGGGACATTTAGATCTTCAGTCTAACGCTCTCCCAAATGAGCTATTTCGGCTGCTCTGCACAATTATACCCAGGTGTGTGCTTGGCTTTCTGGTGTATTCAGTTGACTAGGATCAGGAATATTTTCTATTCATCTTTCTCCAACAGCGAGTGACAAATGCCCCACATGGATGGAATAATCACGCACATGTTCTTTTTCAAACTTCTAGAAAGACAATGCTTCCACCTGCTGGTCCCCTGACAAACTCACACATACTTTTAGTTAGAATTTTTGTTGAAATTAGGCTAACCTTTTACTGACGACAGGTACGAAAATGAGCCTCAGTTAATCGGGAGTCTTCTTGCTAACAGACACAGGCTCTCAATGTGTAGTGGAACTTCTAGAAGCACTCAGATAAAATGACCTGTTATTTCATCCGCTGTCCATGAGTAAGTGGTAGTGAACACATCAAATTTGCACTTACCCTTCAGGATGACGCAATATTAATGTGGTCTAACTGACCCATTCATTCTTTATAATTGATATATTATATAAGTTATAGTATTGCTCACAAACAGAATTTTAACACATTCTTTGAAAACAAAGTTCTGCTTTTATTTTGTTGAATCATAACTACGTAGGTATCATTTCTATTGCATAAAGGCTTTTAATGTAGCATTTTTAATTTGTGTTTTTCCTTCGCAGAATTGTCCACACTTAAAATTACTTAGCACAGGATGGTTTCGATCCATCGACCTCTGGGTTATGGGCCCAGCACGCTTCCGCTGCGCCACTCTGCTATCTGGTGATTGGTGGCAGTCAGTTGTGAAAGACAAATTGGAATTCGTAACATATCATACGTTTAGTAAAATCTTAACATATTGTACATTTTGCTCATTCGTAATGTATAGTACGTTTTGGAAATTTGTAACATCATACAAATTGTAATTCATAACATCTCATACGAAATGGATGATGGACATTCCCAAATAATACATACAATATGAAACGTAACATATCATACTAAATGGAGTATCTTCGATATACATACAGAATAATATGAAATGCTCTGACTACAGGTTGGGTCACAGAGAAAGAATGGAGGAGTTGAGGAGAGGATATTTTGTCCAACCGATATTTTCCCTTTGAACCTGTGTTTCAAACCTGCAACTCTCCGTTTTCCAGGCCAAATGTAGAAGAACTCTGGCAAAATTAATTTCCTGCCGAAACCCGGGATCGAACAAGGGACATTTAGATCTTCAGTCTAACACTCTCCCAAATGAGCTATTTCGGCTGCTCTGCACAATTATACCCAGGTGTGTGGTTGGCTTTCTGGTGTATTCAGTTGACTAGGATCAGGAATATTTTCTATTCATCTTTCTCCAACAGCGAGTGACAAATGCCCCACATGGATGGAATAATCACGCACACGTTCTTTTTCAAGCTTCTAGAAAGACAATGCTTCCACCTGCTGGTCCCCTGACAAACTCACACATACTTTTAGTTAGAATTTTTGTTGAAATTAGGCTAACCTTTTACTGACGACAGGTACGAAAATGAGCCTCAGTTAATCGGGAGTCTTCTTGCTAACAGACACAGGCTCTCAATGTGTAGTGGAACTTCTAGAAGCACTCAGATAAAATGACCTGTTATTTCATCCGCTGTCCATGAGTAAGTGGTAGTGAACACATCAAATTTGCACTTACCCTTCAGGATGACGCAATATTAATGTGGTCTAACTGACCCATTCATTCTTTATAATTGATATATTATATAAGTTATAGTATTGCTCACAAACACAATTTTAACACATTCTTTGAAAACAAAGTTCTGCTTTTATTTTGTTGAATCATAACTACGTAGGTATCATTTCTATTGCATAAAGGCTTTTAATGTACCATTTTTAATTTGTGTTTTTCCTTCGCAGAATTGTCCACACTTAAAATTACTTAGCAGAGGATGGTTTCGATCCATCGACCTCTGGGTTATGGGCACAGCACGCTTCCGCTGCGCCACTCTGCTATCTGGTGATTGGTGGCAGTCAGTTGTGAAAGACAAATTGGAATTCGTAACATATGATACGTTTAGTAAAATCTTAACATAATGTACATTTTGCTCATTCGTAATGTATAGTACGTTTTGGAAATTCGTAACATCATACTAATTGTAATTCATAACATCTCATACGAAATGGATGATGGACATTCCCAAATAATACATACAATATGAATCGTAACATATCATACTAAATGGAGTATCTTCGATATACATTCAGAATAATATGAAATGCTCTGACTACAGGTTGGGTCACAGAGAAAGAATGGAGGAGTTGAGGAGAGGATATTTTGTCCAACCGATATTTTCCCTTTGAACCTGTGTTTCAAACCTGCAACTCTCCGTTTTCCAGGCCAAATGTAGAAGAACTCTGGCAAAATTAATTTCCTGCCGAAACCCGAGATCGAACCAGGGACATTTAGATCTTCAGTCTAACGCTCTCCCAAATGAGCTATTTCGGCTGCTCTGCACAATTATACCCAGGTGTGTGCTTGGCTTTCTGGTGTATTCAGTTGACTAGGATCAGGAATATTTTCTATTCATCTTTCTCCAACAGCGAGTGACAAATGCCCCACATGGATGGAATAATCACGCACATGTTCTTTTTCAAACTTCTAGAAAGACAATGCTTCCACCTGCTGGTCCCCTGACAAACTCACACATACTTTTAGTTAGAATTTTTGTTGAAATTAGGCTAACCTTTTACTGACGACAGGTACGAAAATGAGCCTCAGTTAATCGGGAGTCTTCTTGCTAACAGACACAGGCTCTCAATGTGTAGTGGAACTTCTAGAAGCACTCAGATAAAATGACCTGTTATTTCATCCGCTGTCCATGAGTAAGTGGTAGTGAACACATCAAATTTGCACTTACCCTTCAGGATGACGCAATATTAATGTGGTCTAACTGACCCATTCATTCTTTATAATTGATATATTATATAAGTTATAGTATTGCTCACAAACACAATTTTAACACATTCTTTGAAAACAAAGTTCTGCTTTTATTTTGTTGAATCATAACTACGTAGGTATCATTTCTATTGCATAAAGGCTTTTAATGTAGCATTTTTAATTTGTGTTTTTCCTTCGCAGAATTGTCCACACTTAAAATTACTTAGCACAGGATGGTTTCGATCCATCGACCTCTGGGTTATGGGCCCAGCACGCTTCCGCTGCGCCACTCTGCTATCTGGTGATTGGTGGCAGTCAGTTGTGAAAGACAAATTGGAATTCGTAACATATGATACGTTTAGTAAAATCTTAACTTAATGTACATTTTGCCCTATTCGTAATGTATAGTACGTTTTGGAAATTCGTAACATCATACGAATTGTAATTCATAACATCTCATACGAAATGGATGATGGACATTCCCAAATAATACATACAATATGAAACGTAACATATCATACTAAATGGAGTATCTTCGATATACATTCAGAATAATATGAAATGCTCTGACTACAGGTTGGGTCACAGAGAAAGAATGGAGGAGTTGAGGAGAGGATATTTTGTCCAACCGATATTTTCCCTTTGAACCTGTGTTTCAAACCTGCAACTCTCCGTTTTCCAGGCCAAATGTAGAAGAACTCTGGCAAAATTAATTTCCTGCCGAAACCCGGGATCGAACAAGGGACATTTAGATCTTCAGTCTAACGCTCTCCCAAATGAGCTATTTCGGCTGCTCTGCACAATTATACCCAGGTGTGTGGTTGGCTTTCTGGTGTATTCAGTTGACTAGGATCAGGAATATTTTCTATTCATCTTTCTCCAACAGCGAGTGACAAATGCCCCACATGGATGGAATAATCACGCACACGTTCTTTTTCAAGCTTCTAGAAAGACAATGCTTCCACCTGCTGGTCCCCTGACAAACTCACACATACTTTTAGTTAGAATTTTTGTTGAAATTAGGCTAACCTTTTACTGACGACAGGTACGAAAATGAGCCTCAGTTAATCGGGAGTCTTCTTGCTAACAGACACAGGCTCTCAATGTGTAGTGGAACTTCTAGAAGCACTCAGATAAAATGACCTGTTATTTCATCCGCTGTCCATGAGTAAGTGGTAGTGAACACATCAAATTTGCACTTACCCTTCAGGATGACGCAATATTAATGTGGTCTAACTGACCCATTCATTCTTTATAATTGATATATTATATAAGTTATAGTATTGCTCACAAACACAATTTTAACACATTCTTTGAAAACAAAGTTCTGCTTTTATTTTGTTGAATCATAACTACGTAGGTATCATTTCAATTGCATAAAGGCTTTTAATGTACCATTTTTAATTTGTGTTTTTCCTTCGCAGAATTGTCCACACTTAAAATTACTTAGCAGAGGACGGTTTCGATCCATCGACCTCTGGGTTATGGGCCCAGCACGCTTCCGCTGCGCCACTCTGCTATCTGGTGATTGGTGGCAGTCAGTTGTGAAAGACAAATTGGAATTCGTAACATATCATACGTTTAGTAAAATCTTAACATATTGTACATTTTGCCCTATTCGTAATGTATAGTACGTTTTGGAAATTCGTAACATCATACGAATTGTAATTCATAACATCTCATACGAAATGGATGATGGACATTCCCAAATAATACATACAATATGAAACGTAACATATCATACTAAATGGAGTATCTTCGATATACATACAGAATAATATGAAATGCTCTGACTACAGGTTGGGTCACAGAGAAAGAATGGAGGAGTTGAGGAGAGGATATTTTGTCCAACCGATATTTTCCCTTTGAACCTGTGTTTCAAACCTGCAACTCTCCGTTTTCCAGGCCAAATGTAGAAGAACTCTGGCAAAATTAATTTCCTGCCGAAACCCGGGATCGAACCAGGGACATTTAGATCTTCAGTCTAACGCTCTCCCAAATGAGCTATTTCGGCTGCTCTGCACAATTATACCCAGGTGTGTGGTTGGCTTTCTGGTGTATTCAGTTGACTAGGATCAGGAATATTTTCTATTCATCTTTCTCCAACAGCGAGTGACAAATGCCCCACATGGATGGAATACTCACGCACATGTTCTTTTTCAAACTTCTAGAAAGACAATGCTTCCACCTGCTGGTCCCCTGACAAACTCACACATACTTTTAGTTAGAATTTTTGTTGAAATTAGGCTAACCTTTTACTGACGACAGGTACGAAAATGAGCCTCAGTTAATCGGGAGGCTTCTTGCTAACAGACACAGGCTCTCAATGTGTAGTGGAACTTCTAGAAGCACTCAGATAAAATGACCTGTTATTTCATCCGCTGTCCATGAGTAAGTGGTAGTGAACACATCAAATTTGCACTTACCCTTCAGGATGACGCAATATTAATGTGGTCTAACTGACCCATTCATTCTTTATAATTGATATATTATATAAGTTATAGTATTGCTCACAAACACAATTTTAACACATTCTTTGAAAACAAAGTTCTGCTTTTATTTTGTTGAATCATAACTACGTAGGTATCATTTCTATTGCATAAAGGCTTTTAATGTAGCATTTTTAATTTGTGTTTTTCCTTCGCAGAATTGTCCACACTTAAAATTACTTAGCAGAGGATGGTTTCGATCCATCGACCTCTGGGTTATGGGCCCAGCACGCTTCCGCTGCGCCACTCTGCTATCTGGTGATTGGTGGCAGTCAGTTGTGAAAGACAAATTGGAATTCGTAACATATCATACGTTTAGTAAAATCTTAACATATTGTACATTTTGCTCATTCGTAATGTATAGTACGTTTTGGAAATTCGTAACATCATACGAATTGTAATTCATAACATCTCATACGAAATGGATGATGGACATTCCCAAATAATACATACAATATGAAACGTAACATATCATACTAAATGGAGTATCTTCGATATACATATAGAATAATATGAAATGCTCTGACTACAGGTTGGGTCACAGAGAAAGAATGGAGGAGTTGAGGAGAGGATATTTTGTCCAACCGATATTTTCCCTTTGAACCTGTGTTTCAAACCTGCAACTCTCCGTTTTCCAGGCCAAATGTAGAAGAACTCTGGCAAAATTAATTTCCTGACGAAACCCGGGATCGAACCAGGGATATTTAGATCTTCAGTCTAACGCTCTCCCAACTGAGCTATTTCGGCTGCTCTGCACAATTATAGCCAGGTGTGTGGTTGGCTGTCTGGTGTATTCAGTTGACTAGGATCAGGAATATTTTCTATTCATCTTTCTCCAACAGCGAGTGACAAATGCCCCACATGGATGGAATAATCACGCACACGTTCTTTTTCAAACTTCTAGAAAGACAATGCTTCCACCTGCTGGTCCCCTGACAAACTCACACATACTTTTAGTTAGAATTTTTGTTGAAATTAGGCTAACCTTTTACTGACGACAGGTACGAAAATGAGCCTCAGTTAATCGGGAGTCTTCTTGCTAACAGACACAGGCTCTCAATGTGTAGTGGAACTTCTAGAAGCACTCAGATAAAATGACCTGTTATTTCATCCGCTGTCCATGAGTAAGTGGTAGTGAACACATCAAATTTGCACTTACCCTTCAGGATGACGCAATATTAATGTGGTCTAACTGACCCATTCATTCTTTATAATTGATATATTATATAAGTTATAGTATTGCTCACAAACACAATTTTAACACATTCTTTGAAATCAAAGTTCTGCTTTTATTTTGTTGAATCATAACTACGTAGGTATCATTTCTATTGCATAAAGGCTTTTAATGTACCATTTTTAATTTGTGTTTTTCCTTCGCAGAATTGTCCACACTTAAAATTACTTAGCAGAGGATGGTTTCGATCCATCGACCTCTGGGTTATGGGCCCAGCACGCTTCCGCTGCGCCACTCTGCTATCTGGTGATTGGTGGCAGTCAGTTGTGAAAGACAAATTGGAATTCGTAACATATGATACGTTTAGTAAAATCTTAACATATTGTACATTTTGCCCTATTCGTAATGTATAGTACGTTTTGGAAATTCGTAACATCATACGAATTGTAATTCATAACATCTCATACGAAATGGATGATGGACATTCCCAAATAATACATACAATATGAAACGTAACATATCATACTAAATGGAGTATCTTCGATATACATACAGAATAATATGAAATGCTCTGACTACAGGTTGGGTCACAGAGAAAGAATGGAGGAGTTGAGGAGAGGATATTTTGTCCAACCGATATTTTCCCTTTGAACCTGTGTTTCAAACCTGCAACTCTCCGTTTTCCAGGCCAAATGTAGAAGAACTCTGGCAAAATTAATTTCCTGCCGAAACCCGGGATCGAACCAGGGACATTTATATCTTCAGTCTAACGCTCTCCCAAATGAGCTATTTCGGCTGCTCTGCACAATTATACCCAGGTGTGTGGTTGGCTTTCTGGTGTATTCAGTTGACTAGGATCAGGAATATTTTCTATTCATCTTTCTCCAACAGCGAGTGACAAATGCCCCACATGGATGGAATAATCACGCACATGTTCTTTTTCAAACTTCTAGAAAGACAATGCTTCCACCTGCTGGTCCCCTGACAAACTCACACATACTTTTAGTTAGAATTTTTGTTGAAATTAGGCTAACCTTTTACTGACGACAGGTACGAAAATGAGCCTCAGTTAATCGGGAGGCTTCTTGCTAACAGACACAGGCTCTCAATGTGTAGTGGAACTTCTAGAAGCACTCAGATAAAATGACCTGTTATTTCATCCGCTGTCCATGAGTAAGTGTTAGTGAACACATCAAATTTGCACTTACCCTTCAGGATGACGCAATATTAATGTGGTCTAACTGACCCATTCATTCTTTATAATTGATATATTATATAAGTTATAGTATTGCTCACAAAAACAATTTTAACACATTCTTTGAAAACAAAGTTCTGCTTTTATTTTGTTGAATCATAACTACGTAGGTATCATTTCTATTGCATAAAGGCTTTTAATGTAGCATTTTTAATTTGTGTTTTTCCTTCGCAGAATTGTCCACACTTAAAATTACTTAGCAGAGGATGGTTTCGATCCATCGACCTCTGGGTTATGGGCCCAGCACGCTTCCGCTGCGCCACTCTGCTATCTGGTGATTGGTGGCAGTCAGTTGTGAAAGACAAATTGGAATTCGTAACATATGATACGTTTAGTAAAACTTAACATATTGTACATTTTGCTCATTCGTAATGTATAGTACGTTTTGGAAATTCGTAACATCATACGAATTGTAATTCATAACATCTCATACGAAATGGATGATGGACATTCCCAAATAATACATACAATATGAAACGTAACATATCATACTAAATGGAGTATCTTCGATATACATACAGAATAATATGAAATGCTCTGACTACAGGTTGGGTCACAGAGAAAGAATGGAGGAGTTGAGGAGAGGATATTTTGTCCAACCGATATTTTCCCTTTGAACCTGTGTTTCAAACCTGCAACTCTCCGTTTTCCAGGCCAAATGTAGAAGAACTCTGGCAAAATTAATTTCCTGCCGAAACCCGGGATCGAACCAGGGACATTTAGATCTTCAGTCTAACGCTCTCCCAACTGAGCTATTTCGGCTGCTCTGCACTATTATAGCCAGGTGTGTTGTTGGCTGTCTGGTGTATTCAGTTGACTAGGATCAGGAATATTTTCTATTCATCTTTCTCCAACAGCGAGTGACAAATGCCCCACATGGATGGAATAATCACGCACACGTTCTTTTTCAAACTTCTAGAAAGACAATGCTTCCACCTGCTGGTCCCCTGACAAACTCACACATACTTTTAGTTAGAATTTTTGTTGAAATTAGGCTAACCTTTTACTGACGACAGGTACGAAAATGAGCCTCAGTTAATCGGGAGTCTTCTTGCTAACAGACACAGGCTCTCAATGTGTAGTGGAACTTCTAGAAGCACTCAGATAAAATGACCTGTTATTTCATCCGCTGTCCATGAGTAAGTGTTAGTGAACACATCAAATTTGCACTTACCCTTCAGGATGACGCAATATTAATGTGGTCTAACTGACCCATTCATTCTTTATAATTGACATATTATATAAGTTATAGTATTGCTCACAAACACAATTTTAACACATTCTTTGAAAACAAAGTTCTGCTTTTATTTTGTTGAATCATAACTACGTAGGTATCATTTCTATTGCATAAAGGCTTTTAATGTAGCATTTTTAATTTGTGTTTTTCCTTCGCAGAATTGTCCACACTTAAAATTACTTAGCAGAGGATGGTTTCGATCCATCGACCTCTGGGTTATGGGCCCAGCACGCTTCCGCTGCGCCACTCTGCTATCTGGTGATTGGTGGCAGTCAGTTGTGAAAGACAAATTGGAATTCGTAACATATGATACGTTTAGTAAAACTTAACATATTGTACATTTTGCTCATTCGTAATGTATAGTACGTTTTGGAAATTCGTAACATCATACGAATTGTAATTCATAACATCTCATACGAAATGGATGATGGACATTCCCAAATAATACATACAATATGAAACGTAACATATCATACTAAATGGAGTATCTTCGATATACATACAGAATAATATGAAATGCTCTGACTACAGGTTGGGTCACAGAGAAAGAATGGAGGAGTTGAGGAGAGGATATTTTGTCCAACCGATATTTTCCCTTTGAACCTGTGTTTCAAACCTGCAACTCTCCGTTTTCCAGGCCAAATGTAGAAGAACTCTGGCAAAATTAATTTCCTGCCGAAACCCGGGATCGAACCAGGGACATTTAGATCTTCAGTCTAACGCTCTCCCAACTGAGCTATTTCGGCTGCTCTGCACTATTATAGCCAGGTGTGTTGTTGGCTGTCTGGTGTATTCAGTTGACTAGGATCAGGAATATTTTCTATTCATCTTTCTCCAACAGCGAGTGACAAATGCCCCACATGGATGGAATAATCACGCACACGTTCTTTTTCAAACTTCTAGAAAGACAATGCTTCCACCTGCTGGTCCCCTGACAAACTCACACATACTTTTAGTTAGAATTTTTGTTGAAATTAGGCTAACCTTTTACTGACGACAGGTACGAAAATGAGCCTCAGTTAATCGGGAGTCTTCTTGCTAACAGACACAGGCTCTCAATGTGTAGTGGAACTTCTAGAAGCACTCAGATAAAATGACCTGTTATTTCATCCGCTGTCCATGAGTAAGTGTTAGTGAACACATCAAATTTGCACTTACCCTTCAGGATGACGCAATATTAATGTGGTCTAACTGACCCATTCATTCTTTATAATTGACATATTATATAAGTTATAGTATTGCTCACAAACACAATTTTAACACATTCTTTGAAAACAAAGTTCTGCTTTTATTTTGTTGAATCATAACTACGTAGGTATCATTTCTATTGCATAAAGGCTTTTAATGTAGCATTTTTAATTTGTGTTTTTCCTTCGCAGAATTGTCCACACTTAAAAGTACTTAGCAGAGGATGGTTTCGATCCATCGACCTCTGGGTTACGGGCCCAGCACGCTTCCGCTGCGCCACTCTGCTATCTGGTGATTGGTGGCAGTCAGTTGTGAAAGACAAATTGGAATTCGTAACATATGATACGTTTAGTAAAATCTTAACATATTGTACATTTTGCTCATTCGTAATGTATAGTACGTTTTGGAAATTCGTAACATCATACGAATTGTAATTCATAACATCTCATACGAAATGGATGATGGACATTCCCAAATAATACATACAATATGAAACGTAACGTATCATACTAAATGGAGTATCTTCGATATACATACAGAATAATATGAAATGCTCTGACTACAGGTTGGGTCACAGAGAAAGAATGGAGGAGTTGAGGAGAGGATATTTTGTCCAACCGATATTTTCCCTTTGAACCTGTGTTTCAAACCTGCAACTCTCCGTTTTCCAGGCCAAATGTAGAAGAACTCTGGCAAAATTAATTTCCTGCCGAAACCCGGGATCGAACCAGGGACATTTTGATCTTCAGTCTAGCGCTCGCCCAACTGAGCTATTTGGGCTGCTCTGCACAATTATACCCAGGTGTGTGGTTGGCTTTCTGGTGTATTCAGTTGACTAGGATCAGGAATATTTTCTATTCATCTTTCTCCAACAGCGAGTGACAAATGCCCCACATGGATGGAATAATCACGCACATGTTCTTTTTCAAACTTCTAGAAAGACAATGCTTCCACCTGCTGGTCCCCTGACAAACTCACACATACTTTTAGTTAGAATTTTTGTTGAAATTAGGCTAACCTTTTACTGACGACAGGTACGAAAATGAGCCTCAGTTAATCGGGAGGCTTCTTGCTAACAGACACAGGCTCTCAATGTGTAGTGGAACTTCTAGAAGCACTCAGATAAAATGACCTGTTATTTCATCCGCTGTCCATGAGTAAGTGTTAGTGAACACATCAAATTTGCACTTACCCTTCAGGATGACGCAATATTAATGTGGTCTAACTGACCCATTCATTCTTTATAATTGATATATTATATAAGTTATAGTATTGCTCACAAAAACAATTTTAACACATTCTTTGAAAACAAAGTTCTGCATTTATTTTGTTGAATCATAACTACGTAGGTATCATTTCTATTGCATAAAGGCTTTTAATGTAACATTTTTAATTTGTGTTTTTCCTTCGCAGAATTGTCCACACTTAACTTCTACTGCCTCAGAAACCCGGATCCGGGAGCACCCCCCACCCCCCACACACTGTTTAGCATAGCTAGCATAGCTTCACAAGTAGATAGTAGCATCTAAATATCATTAAATCACAAGTCCAAGACACCAGATGAAAGATACAGATCTTGTGAATAAAGCCACCATTTCCGATTTTTAAAATGTTTTACAGGGAAGACACAATATGTAAAGATGTACATCTATTACCTAAAAACACATTAGCATAATCCACCATCTTTTATTTGTCCACCAACACCAGTAGCCATCACCAATTCGGCTAAACTAAGATATTTATAGCCCCTAACCAACAAAAAAACTCATTAGATGACAGTCTGATAACATATTTATGGTATGGGATAGGTTTTGTTAGAAAAAAGTGCATATTTCAGGTAGCTGCCATAGGTTACAATTGCACCCACCGTCACAAATGGACTAGAATAATTACAATGAGCAACGTGTTTACCTAACTACTAATCATCAAACATTTCGTAAAAATACACAGCATACACGAATCGAAAGACACAGATCCTGTGAATACAGACAATATTTCAGATTTTCTAAGTGTCTTACAGCGAAAACACAATAAATCGTTATATTAGCGTAGCACATAGCACATAGCAGCCCAGCATTGATTCTAGCCAAAGTGAGCGATAAAAGTCAACATCGCCAAAAGATATTAATTTTTTCACTAACCTTCTCAGAATTCTTCCGATGACACTCCTGTAACATCATTTTACAATATACATATACAGTTTGTTCGAAAAGGTGCATATTTAGCCATACAAAACCGTGGTTACACAATGAAAATAGTAGCAAAACAAGCCTGAAAATGTCGGTCGCCATCTTTCAGAGTGATCTGGTTTAATTAATAGCTAATCATATACTTGACTAAAAAATACAGGGTTTACAGGAATCGAAAGACAAATTAGTTCTTAATGCAACCGCTGATTTACATTTTTAAAATTATCCTTACTTTTCAATACAGGGTTCGCCAAGTGAAGCTATACCAAACAAAATGGCGAAATGTGCGTTTAAAATATTTCGACAGAAACACGATTTATCATATTAAATATTGCTTACTTTGAGGTGTTCTTCCATCAGATTCTTGGGCAATGTATCCTTTCTATGTTATAAACGTCTTTTGGTCGATAGATGTCCTCTGTCCTTCGAAATGTCCACCACCAACGACCGACACCCCAAAACGTGTCCAAAGTTTCAGAGTGCACAACAAATAAATTCCTCTAAAATCGCACTAAACGGATATAAATTGCTATAAAACGGTTCAAATTAACTACATTTTGATGTTTTTAACACCTAAAACGAGTGAAAACATGACCGGAGAAATATTGCTGGTTAGAAAACGATTTGGAACGAGGCAGGTCCGATGCCCTTCACGCTTCAGGCGCACGACGAGAAAGGGCGGTCTCTATACATTTTGGTCTTTTATACTGGCTGTGAATATCCCATCGATTCCATTGAAAGCGTGATGACGTACAGACACCCAGAGGAAGACGTAGGCAGTGTCGGTTTCTTCATAGCATTCACTGTCGCCTTAAAAACAGACCCCAGATCAGAGGTAAAAAAAATTGAAATCTGAACCCTGTCATGAAAAGTGCTGTAGAAATTGTTCTGTACAACTCAGAGACAAAATTTCAACTTCTATAGAAACTAGAAGGTGTTTTCTATCCAATAATAACAATAATATGCATATTGTACGATCAAGAATTTAGCACGAGGCAGTTTAATTTGGAGACACAAATATGCTAATGCGGAACAGCACCCCCTATAGTTCCAAGAGGTTAAAATTACTTAGCAGAGGATGGTTTCGATCCATCGACCTCTGGGTTATGGGCCCAGCACGCTTCCGCTGCGCCACTCTGCTATCTGGTGATTGGTGGCAGTCAGTTGTGAAAGACAAATTGGAATTCGTAACATATGATACGTTTAGTAAAATCTTAACATATTGTACATTTTGCTCATTCGTAATGTATAGTACGTTTTGGAAATTCGTAACATCATACGAATTGTAATTCATAACATCTCATACGAAATGGATGATGGACATTCCCAAATAATACATACAATATGAAACGTAACATATCATACTAAATGGAGTATCTTCGATATACATACAGAATAATATGAAATGCTCTGACTACAGGTTGGGTCACAGAGAAAGAATGGAGGAGTTGAGGAGAGGATATTTTGTCCAACCGATATTTTCCCTTTGAACCTGTGTTTCAAACCTGCAACTCTCCGTTTTCCAGGCCAAATGTAGAAGAACTCTGGCAAAATTAATTTCCTGCCGAAACCCGGGATCGAACCAGGGACATTTAGATCTTTAGTCTAACGCTCTCCCAACTGAGCTATTTCGGCTGCTCTGCAATATCATAGCCAGGTGTGTTGTTGGCTGTCTGGTGTATTCAGTTGACTAGGATCAGGAATATTTTCTATTCATCTTTCTCCAACAGCGAGTGACAAATGCCCCACATGGATGGAATAATCACGCACACGTTCTTTTTCAAACTTCTAGAAAGACAATGCTTCCACCTGCTGGTCCCCTGACAAACTCACACATACTTTTAGTTAGAATTTTTGTTGAAATTAGGCTAACCTTTTACTGACGACAGGTACGAAAATGAGCCTCAGTTAATCGGGAGTCTTCTTGCTAACAGACACAGGCTCTCAATGTGTAGTGGAACTTCTAGAAGCACTCAGATAAAATGACCTGTTATTTCATCCGCTGTCCATGAGTAAGTGGTAGTGAACACATCAAATTTGCACTTACCCTTCAGGATGACGCAATATTAATGTGGTCTAACTGACCCATTCATTCTTTATAATTGATATATTATATAAGTTATAGTATTGCTCACAAACACAATTTTAACACATTCTTTGAAAACAAGGTTCTGCTTTTATTTTGTTGAATCATAACTACGTAGGTATCATTTCTATTGCATAAAGGCTTTTAATGTAGCATTTTTAATTTGTGTTTTTCCTTCGCAGAATTGTCCACACTTAAAATTACTTAGCAGAGGATGGTTTCGATCCATCGACCTCTGGGTTATGGGCCCAGCACACTTCCGCTGCGCCACTCTGCTATCTGGTGATTGTTGGCAGTCAGTTGTGAAAGACAAATTGGAATTCGTAACATATCATACGTTTAGTAAAATCTTAACATATTGTACATTTTGCCCTATTCGTAATGTATAGTACGTTTTGGAAATTCGTAACATCATACGAATTGTAATTCATAACATCTCATACGAAATGGATGATGGACATTCCCAAATAATACATACAATATGAAACGTAACATATCATACTAAATGGAGTATCTTCGATATACATACAGAATAATATGAAATGCTCTGACTACAGGTTGGGTCACAGAGAAAGAATGGAGGAGTTGAGGAGAGGATATTTTGTCCAACCGATATTTTCCCTTTGAACCTGTGTTTCAAACCTGCAACTCTCCGTTTTCCAGGCCAAATGTAGAAGAACTCTGGCAAAATCAATTTCCTGCCGAAACCCGGGATCGAACCAGGGACATTTAGATCTTCAGTCTAACGCTCTCCCAACTGAGCTATTTCGGCTGCTCTGCACAATTATAGCCAGGTGTGTGGTTGGCTGTCTGGTGTATTCAGTTGACTAGGATCAGGAATATTTTCTATTCATCTTTCTCCAACAGCGAGTGACAAATGCCCCACATGGATGGAATAATCACGCACACGTTCTTTTTCAAACTTCTAGAAAGACAATGCTTCCACCTGCTGGTCCCCTGACAAACTCACACATACTTTTAGTTAGAATTTTTGTTGAAATTAGGCTAACCTTTTACTGACGACAGGTACGAAAATGAGCCTCAGTTAATCGGGAGTCTTCTTGCTAACAGACACAGGCTCTCAATGTGTAGTGGAACTTCTAGAAGCACTCAGATAAAATGACCTGTTATTTCATCCGCTGTCCATGAGTAAGTGTTAGTGAACACATCAAATTTGCACTTACCCTTCAGGATGACGCAATATTAATGTGGTCTAACTGACCCATTCATTCTTTATAATTGACATATTATATAAGTTATAGTATTGCTCACAAACACAATTTTAACACATTCTTTGAAAACAAAGTTCTGCTTTTATTTTGTTGAATCATAACTACGTAGGTATCATTTCTATTGCATAAAGGCTTTTAATGTACCATTTTTAATTTGTGTTTTTCCTTCGCAGAATTGTCCACACTTAAAATTACTTAGCAGAGGATGGTTTCGATCCATCGACCTCTGGGTTATGGGCCCAGCACACTTCCGCTGCGCCACTCTGCTATCTGGTGATTGTTGGCAGTCAGTTGTGAAAGACAAATTGGAATTCGTAACATATCATACGTTTAGTAAAATCTTAACATATTGTACATTTTGCCCTATTCGTAATGTATAGTACGTTTTGGAAATTCGTAACATCATACGAATTGTAATTCATAACATCTCATACGAAATGGATGATGGACATTCCCAAATAATACATACAATATGAAACGTAACATATCATACTAAATGGAGTATCTTCGATATACATACAGAATAATATGAAATGCTCTGACTACAGGTTGGGTCACAGAGAAAGAATGGAGGAGTTGAGGAGAGGATATTTTGTCCAACCGATATTTTCCCTTTGAACCTGTGTTTCAAACCTGCAACTCTCCGTTTTCCAGGCCAAATGTAGAAGAACTCTGGCAAAATCAATTTCCTGCCGAAACCCGGGATCGAACCAGGGACATTTAGATCTTCAGTCTAACGCTCTCCCAACTGAGCTATTTCGGCTGCTCTGCACAATTATAGCCAGGTGTGTGGTTGGCTGTCTGGTGTATTCAGTTGACTAGGATCAGGAATATTTTCTATTCATCTTTCTCCAACAGCGAGTGACAAATGCCCCACATGGATGGAATAATCACGCACACGTTCTTTTTCAAACTTCTAGAAAGACAATGCTTCCACCTGCTGGTCCCCTGACAAACTCACACATACTTTTAGTTAGAATTTTTGTTGAAATTAGGCTAACCTTTTACTGACGACAGGTACGAAAATGAGCCTCAGTTAATCGGGAGTCTTCTTGCTAACAGACACAGGCTCTCAATGTGTAGTGGAACTTCTAGAAGCACTCAGATAAAATGACCTGTTATTTCATCCGCTGTCCATGAGTAAGTGTTAGTGAACACATCAAATTTGCACTTACCCTTCAGGATGACGCAATATTAATGTGGTCTAACTGACCCATTCATTCTTTATAATTGACATATTATATAAGTTATAGTATTGCTCACAAACACAATTTTAACACATTCTTTGAAAACAAAGTTCTGCTTTTATTTTGTTGAATCATAACTACGTAGGTATCATTTCTATTGCATAAAGGCTTTTAATGTACCATTTTTAATTTGTGTTTTTCCTTCGCAGAATTGTCCACACTTAAAATTACTTAGCAGAGGATGGTTTTGATCCATCGACCTCTGGGTTATAGGCCCAGCACGCTTCCGCTGCGCCACTCTGCTATCTGGTGATTGGTGGCAGTCAGTTGTGAAAGACAAATTGGAATTCGTAACATATCATACGTTTAGTAAAATCATAACATATTGTACATTTTGCTCATTCGTAATGTATAGTACGTTTTGGAAATTCGTAACATCATACGAATTGTAATTCATAACATCTCATACGAAATGGATGATGGACATTCCCAAATAATACATACAATATGAAACGTAACGTATCATACTAAATGGAGTATGTTCGATATACATACAGAATAATATGAAATGCTCTGACTACAGGTTGGGTCACAGAGAAAGAATGGAGGAGTTGAGGAGAGGATATTTTGTCCAACCGATATTTTCCCTTTCGAACCTGTGTTTCAAACCTGCAACTCTCCGTTTTCCAGGCCAAATGTAGAAGAACTCTGGCAAAATTAACTTCCTGCCGAAACCCGGGATCGAACCAGGGACATTTAGATCTTCAGTCTAACGCTCTCCCAACTGAGCTATTTGGGCTGCTCTGAACAATTATACCCAGGTGTGTGGTTGGCTTTCTGGTGTATCCAGTTGACTAGGATCAGGAATATTTTCTATTCATCTTTCTCCAACAGCGAGTGACAAATGCCCCACATGGATGGAATAATCACGCACATGTTCTTTTTCAAACTTCTAGAAAGACAATGCTTCCACCTGCTGGTCCCCTGACAAACTCACACATACTTTTAGTTAGAATTTTTGTTGAAATTAGGCTAACCTTTTACTGACGACAGGTACGAAAATGAGCCTCAGTTAATCAGGAGGCTTCTTGCTAACAGACACAGGCTCTCAATGTGTAGTGGAACTTCTAGAAGCACTCAGATAAAATGACCTGTTATTTCATCCGCTGTCCATGAGTAAGTGGTAGTGAACACATCATATTTGCACTTACCCTTCAGGATGACGCAATATTAATGTGGTCTAACTGACCCATTCATTCTTTATAATTGATATATTTTATAAGTTATAGTATTGCTCACAAACACAATTTTAACACATTCTTTGAAAACAAGGTTCTGCTTTTATTTTGTTGAATCATAACTACGTAGGTATCATTTCTATTGCATAAAGGCTTTTAATGTAGCATTTTTAATTTGTGTTTTTCCTTCGCAGAATTGTCCACACTTAAAATTACTTAGCAGAGGATGGTTTCGATCCATCGACCTCTGGGGTATGGGCCGAGCACGCTTCCGCTGCGCCACTCTGCTATCTGGTGATTGTTGGCAGTCAGTTGTGAAAGACAAATTGGAATTCGTAACATATCATACGTTTAGTAAAATCTTAACATATTGTACATTTTGCCCTATTCGTAATGTATAGTACGTTTTGGAAATTCGTAACATCATACGAATTGTAATTCATAACATCTCATACGAAATGGATGATGGACATTCCCAAATAATACATACAATATGAAACGTAACATATCATACTAAATGGAGTATCTTCGATATACATACAGAATAATATGAAATGCTCTGACTACAGGTTGGGTCACAGAGAAAGAATGGAGGAGTTGAGGAGAGGATATTTTGTCCAACCGATATTTTCCCTTTGAACCTGTGTTTCAAACCTGCAACTCTCCGTTTTCCAGGCCAAATGTAGAAGAACTCTGGCAAAATCAATTTCCTGCCGAAACCCGGGATCGAACCAGGGACATTTAGATCTTCAGTCTAACGCTCTCCCAACTGAGCTATTTCGGCTGCTCTGCACAATTATAGCCAGGTGTGTGGTTGGCTGTCTGGTGTATTCAGTTGACTAGGATCAGGAATATTTTCTATTCATCTTTCTCCAACAGCGAGTGACAAATGCCCCACATGGATGGAATAATCACGCACACGTTCTTTTTCAAACTTCTAGAAAGACAATGCTTCCACCTGCTGGTCCCCTGACAAACTCACACATACTTTTAGTTAGAATTTTTGTTGAAATTAGGCTAACCTTTTACTGACGACAGGTACGAAAATGAGCCTCAGTTAATCGGGAGTCTTCTTGCTAACAGACACAGGCTCTCAATGTGTAGTGGAACTTCTAGAAGCACTCAGATAAAATGACCTGTTATTTCATCCGCTGTCCATGAGTAAGTGTTAGTGAACACATCAAATTTGCACTTACCCTTCAGGATGACGCAATATTAATGTGGTCTAACTGACCCATTCATTCTTTATAATTGACATATTATATAAGTTGTAGTATTGCTCACAAACACAATTTTAACACATTCTTTGAAAACAAAGTTCTGCTTTTATTTTGTTGAATCATAACTACGTAGGTATCATTTCTATTGCATAAAGGCTTTTAATGTACCATTTTTAATTTGTGTTTTTCCTTCGCAGAATTGTCCACACTTAAAATTACTTAGCAGAGGATGGTTTTGATCCATCGACCTCTGGGTTATGGGCCCAGCACGCTTCCGCTGCGCCACTCTGCTATCTGGTGATTGGTGGCAGTCAGTTGTGAAAGACAAATTGGAATTCGTAACATATCATACGTTTAGTAAAATCTTAACATATTGTACATTTTGCTCATTCGTAATGTATAGTACGTTTTGGAAATTCGTAACATCATACGAATTGTAATTCATAACATCTCATACGAAATGGATGATGGACATTCCCAAATAATACATACAATATGAAACGTAACGTATCATACTAAATGGAGTATCTTCGATATACATACAGAATAATATGAAATGCTCTGACTACAGGTTGGGTCACAGAGAAAGAATGGAGGAGTTGAGGAGAGGATATTTTGTCCAACCGATATTTTCCCTTTGAACCTGTGTTTCAAACCTGCAACTCTCCGTTTTCCAGGCCAAATGTAGAAGAACTCTGGCAAAATTAATTTCCTGCCGAAACCCGGGATCGAACCAGGGACATTTAGATCTTCAGTCTAACGCTCTCCCAACTGAGCTATTTGGGCTGCTCTGCACAATTATACCCAGGTGTGTGGTTGGCTTTCTGGTGTATTCAGTTGACTAGGATCAGGAATATTTTCTATTCATCTTTCTCCAACAGCGAGTGACAAATGCCCCACATGGATGGAATAATCACGCACATGTTCTTTTTCAAACTTCTAGAAAGACAATGCTTCCACCTGCTGGTCCCCTGACAAACTCACACATACTTTTAGTTAGAATTTTTGTTGAAATTAGGCTAACCTTTTACTGACGACAGGTACGAAAATGAGCCTCAGTTAATCGGGAGGCTTCTTGCTAACAGACACAGGCTCTCAATGTGTAGTGGAACTTCTAGAAGCACTCAGATAAAATGACCTGTTATTTCATCCGCTGTCCATGAGTAAGTGGTAGTGAACACATCAAATTTGCACTTACCCTTCAGGATGACGCAATATTAATGTGGTCTAACTGACCCATTCATTCTTTATAATTGATATATTATATAAGTTATAGTATTGCTCACAAACACAATTTTAACACATTCTTTGAAAACAAAGTTCTGCTTTTATTTTGTTGAATCATAACTACGTAGGTATCATTTCTATTGCATAAAGGCTTTTAATGTACCATTTTTAATTTGTGTTTTTCCTTCGCAGAATTGTCCACACTTAAAATTACTTAGCAGAGGATGGTTTCGATCCATCGACCTCTGGGTTATGGGCCCAGCACGCTTCCGCTGCACCACTCTGCTATCTGGTGATTGGTGGCAGTCAGTTGTGAAAGACAAATTGGAATTCGTAACATATCATACGTTTAGTAAAATCTTAACATATTGTACATTTTGCTCATTCGTAATGTATAGTACGTTTTGGAAATTCGTAACATCATACGAATTGTAATTCATAACATCTCATACGAAATGGATGATGGACATTCCCAAATAATACATACAATATGAAACGTAACATATCATACTAAATGGAGTATCTTCGATATACATTCAGAATAATGTGAAATGCTCTGACTACAGGTTGGGTCACAGAGAAAGAATGGAGGAGTTGAGGAGAGGATATTTTGTCCAACCGATATTTTCCCTTTGAACCTGTGTTTCAAACCTGCAACTCTCCGTTTTCCAGGCCAAATGTAGAAGAACTCTGGCAAAATTAATTTCCTGCCGAAACCCGGGATCGAACCAGGGACATTTAGATCTTCAGTCTAACGCTCTCCCAACTGAGCTATTTGGGCTGCTCTGCACAATTATACCCAGGTGTGTGGTTGGCTTTCTGGTGTATTCAGTTGACTAGGATCAGGAATATTTTCTATTCATCTTTCTCCAACAGCGAGTGACAAATGCCCCACATGGATGGAATAATCACGCACATGTTCTTTTTCAAACTTCTAGAAAGACAATGCTTCCACCTGCTGGTCCCCTGACAAACTCACACATACTTTTAGTTAGAATTTTTGTTGAAATTAGGCTAACCTTTTACTGACGACAGGTACGAAAATGAGCCTCAGTTAATCGGGAGGCTTCTTGCTAACAGACACAGGCTCTCAATGTGTAGTGGAACTTCTAGAAGCACTCAGATAAAATGACCTGTTATTTCATCCGCTGTCCATGAGTAAGTGGTAGTGAACACATCAAATTTGCACTTACCCTTCAGGATGACGCAATATTAATGTGGTCTAACTGACCCATTCATTCTTTATAATTGATATTTTATATAAGTTATAGTATTGCTCACAAACACAATTTTAACACATTCTTTGAAAACAAAGTTCTGCTTTTATTTTGTTGAATCATAACTACGTAGGTATCATTTCTATTGCATAAAGGCTTTTAATGTACCATTTTTAATTTGTGTTTATCCTTCGCAGAATTGTCCACACTTAAAATTACTTAGCAGAGGATGGTTTCGATCCATCGACCTCTGGGTTATGGGCCCAGCACGCTTCCGCTGCGCCACTCTGCTATCTGGTGATTGGTGGCAGTCAGTTGTGAAAGACAAATTGGAATTCGTAACATATCATACGTTTAGTAAAATCTTAACATAATGTACATTTTGCTCATTCGTAATGTATAGTACGTTTTGGAAATTCGTAACATCATACGAATTGTAATTCATAACATCTCATACGAAATGGATGATGGACATTCCCAAATAATACATACAATATGAAACGTAACATATCATACTAAATGGAGTATCTTCGATATACATTCAGAATAATGTGAAATGCTCTGACTACAGGTTGGGTCACAGAGAAAGAATGGAGGAGTTGAGCAGAGGATATTTTGTCCAACCGATATTTTCCCTTTGAACCTGTGTTTCAAACCTGCAACTCTCCGTTTTCCAGGCCAAATGTAGAAGAACTCTGGCAAAATTAATTTTCTGCTGAAACCCGGGATATTTAGATCTTCAGTCTAACGCTCTCCCAAATGAGCTATTTCGGCTGCTCTGCACAGTTATACCCAGGTGTGTGGTTGGCTTTCTGGTGTATTCAGTTGACTAGGATCAGGAATATTTTCTATTCATCTTTCTCCAACAGCGAGTGACAAATGCCCCACATGGATGGAATAATCACGCACACGTTCTTTTTCAAACTTCTAGAAAGACAATGCTTCCACCTGCTGGTCCCCTGACAAACTCACACATACTTTTAGTTGGAATTTTTGTTGAAATTAGGCTAACCTTTTACTGACGACAGGTACGAAAATGAGCCTCAGTTAATCGGGAGTCTTCTCGCTAACAGACACAGGCTCTCAATGTGTAGTGGAACTTCTAGAAGCACTCAGATAAAATGACCTGTTATTTCATCCGCTGTCCATGAGTAAGTGGTAGTGAACACATCAAATTTGCACTTACAATTCAGGATGACGCAATATTAATGTGGTCTAACTGACCCATTCATTCTTTATAATTGATATATTATATAAGTTATAGTATTGCTCACAAACACAATTTTAACACATTCTTTGAAAACAAAGTTCTGCTTTTATTTTGTTGAATCATAACTACGTAGGTATCATTTCTATTGCATAAAGGCTTTTAATGTACCATTTTTAATTTGTGTTTTTCCTTCGCAGAATTGTCCACACTTAAAATTACTTAGCAGAGGATGGTTTCGATCTATCGACCTCTGGGTTATGGGCCCAGCACGCTTCCGCTGCGCCACTCTGCTATCTGGTGATTGGTGGCAGTCAGTTGTGAAAGACAAATTGGAATTCGTAACATATCATACGTTTAGTAAAATCTTAACATATTGTACATTTTGCTCATTCGTAATGTATAGTACGTTTTGGAAATTCGTAACATCATACGAATTGTAATTCATAACATCTCATACGAAATGGATGATGGACATTCCCAAATAATACATACAATATGAAACGTAACGTATCATACTAAATGGAGTATCTTCGATATACATACAGAATAATATGAAATGCTCTGACTACAGGTTGGGTCACAGAGAAAGAATGGAGGAGTTGAGGAGAGGATATTTTCCCTTTGAACCTGTGTTTCAAACCTGCAACTCTCCGTTTTCCAGGCCAAATGTAGAAGAACTCTGGCAAAGTTAATTTCCTGCCGAAACCCGGGATCGAACCAGGGACATTTAGATCTTCAGTCTAACGCTCTCCCAACTGAGCTATTTGGGCTGCTCTGCACAATTATACCCAGGTGTGTGGTTGGCTTTCTGGTGTATTCAGTTGACTAGGATCAGGAATATTTTCTATTCATCTTTCTCCAACAGCGAGTGACAAATGCCCCACATGGATGGAATAATCACGCACATGTTCTTTTTCAAACTTCTAGAAAGACAATGCTTCCACCTGCTGGTCCCCTGACAAACTCACACATACTTTTAGTTAGAATTTTTGTTGAAATTAGGCTAACCTTTTACTGACGACAGGTACGAAAATGAGCCTCAGTTAATCGGGAGGCTTCTTGCTAACAGACACAGGCTCTCAATGTGTAGTGGAACTTCTAGAAGCACTCAGATAAAATGACCTGTTATTTCATCCGCTGTCCATGAGTAAGTGGTAGTGAACACATCAAATTTGCACTTACCCTTCAGGATGACGCAATATTAATGTGGTCTAACTGACCCATTCATTCTTTATAATTGATATATTATATAAGTTATAGTATTGCTCACAAACACAATTTTAACACATTCTTTGAAAACAAGGTTCTGCTTTTATTTTGTTGAATCATAACTACGTAGGTATCATTTCTATTGCATAAAGGCTTTTAATGTAGCATTTTTAATTTGTGTTTTTCCTTCGCAGAATTGTCCACACTTAAAAGTACTTAGCAGAGGATGGTTTCGATCCATCGACCTCTGGGTTATGGGCCCAGCACGCTTCCGCTGCGCCACTCTGCTATCTGGTGATTGGTGGCAGTCAGTTGTGAAAGACAAATTGGAATTCGTAACATATCATACGTTTAGTAAAATCTTAACATATTGTACATTTTGCCCTATTCGTAATGTATAGTACGTTTTGGAAATTCGTAACATCATACGAATTGTAATTCATAACATCTCATACGAAATGGATGATGGACATTCCCAAATAATACATACAATATGAAACGTAACATATCATACTAAATGGAGTATCTTCGATATACATACAGAATAATATGAAATGCTCTGACTACAGGTTGGGTCACAGAGAAAGAATGGAGGAGTTGAGGAGAGGATATTTTGTCCAACCGATATTTTCCCTTTGAACCTGTGTTTCAAACCTGCAACTCTCCGTTTTCCAGGCCAAATGTAGAAGAACTCTGGCAAAATCAATTTCCTGCCGAAACCCGGGATCGAACCAGGGACATTTAGATATTCAGTCTAACGCTCTCCCAACTGAGCTATTTGGGCTGCTCTGCACAATTATAGCCAGGTGTGTGGTTGGCTGTCTGGTGTATTCAGTTGACTAGGATCAGGAATATTTTCTATTCATCTTTCTCCAACAGCGAGTGACAAATGCCCCACATGGATGGAATAATCACGCACATGTTCTTTTTCAAACTTCTAGAAAGACAATGCTTCCACCTGCTGGTCCCCTGACAAACTCACACATACTTTTAGTTAGAATTTTTGTTGAAATTAGGCTAACCTTTTACTGACGACAGGTACGAAAATGAGCCTCAGTTAATCGGGAGGCTTCTTGCTAACAGACACAGGCTCTCAATGTGTAGTGGAACTTCTAGAAGCACTCAGATAAAATGACCTGTTATTTCATCCGCTGTCCATGAGTAAGTGGTAGTGAACACATCAAATTTGCACTTACCCTTCAGGATGACGCAATATTAATGTGGTCTAACTGACCCATTCATTCTTTATAATTGATATATTATATAAGTTATAGTATTGCTCACAAACACAATTTTAACACATTCTTTGAAAACAAAGTTCTGCTTTTATTTTGTTGAATCATAACTACGTAGGTATCATTTCTATTGCATAAAGGCTTTTAATGTAGCATTTTTAATTTGTGTTTTTCCTTCGCAGAATTGTCCACACTTAAAATTACTTAGCAGAGGATGGTTTCGATCCATCGACCTCTGGGTTATGGGCCCAGCACGCTTCCGCTGCGCCACTCTGCTATCTGGTGATTGGTGGCAGTCAGTTGTGAAAGACAAATTGGAATTCGTAACATATCATACGTTTAGTAAAATCTTAACATAATGTACATTTTGCTCATTCGTAATGTATAGTACGTTTTGGAAATTCGTAACATCATACGAATTGTAATTCATAACATCTCATACGAAATGGATGATGGACATTCCCAAATAATACATACAATATGAAACGTAACATATCATACTAAATGGAGTATCTTCGATATACATTCAGAATAATGTGAAATGCTCTGACTACAGGTTGGGTCACAGAGAAAGAATGGAGGAGTTGAGGAGAGGATATTTTGTCCAACCGATATTTTCCCTTTGAACCTGTGTTTCAAACCTGCAACTCTCCGTTTTCCAGGCCAAATGTAGAAGAACTCTGGCAAAATTAATTTTCTGCCGAAACCCGGGATCGAACCAGGGACATTTAGATCTTCAGTCTAACGCTCTCCCAAATGAGCTATTTCGGCTGCTCTGCACAGTTATACCCAGGTGTGTGGTTGGCTTTCTGGTGTATTCAGTTGACTAGGATCAGGAATATTTTCTATTCATCTTTCTCCAACAGCGAGTGACAAATGCCCCACATGGATGGAATAATCACGCACATGTTCTTTTTCAAACTTCTAGAAAGACAATGCTTCCACCTGCTGGTCCCCTGACAAACTCACACATACTTTTAGTTAGAATTTTTGTTGAAATTAGGCTAACCTTTTACTGACGACAGGTACGAAAATGAGCCTCAGTTAATCGGGAGGCTTCTTGCTAACAGACACAGGCTCTCAATGTGTAGTGGAACTTCTAGAAGCACTCAGATAAAATGACCTGTTATTTCATCCGCTGTCCATGAGTAAGTGGTAGTGAACACATCAAATTTGCACTTACCCTTCAGGATGACGCAATATTAATGTGGTCTAACTGACCCATTCATTCTTTATAATTGATATATTATATAAGTTATAGTATTGCTCACAAACACAATTTTAACACATTCTTTGAAAACAAGGTTCTGCTTTTATTTTGTTGAATCATAACTACGTAGGTATCATTTCTATTGCATAAAGGCTTTTAATGTAGCATTTTTAATTTGTGTTTTTCCTTCGCAGAATTGTCCACACTTAAAATTACTTAAAAGAGGATGGTTTCGATCCATCGACCTCTGGGTTATGGGCCCAGCACGCTTCCGCTGCGCCACTCTGCTATCTGGTGATTGGTGGCAGTCAGTTGTGAAAGACAAATTGGAATTCGTAACATATCATACGTTTAGTAAAATCTTAACATATTGTACATTTTGCCCTATTCGTAATGTATAGTACGTTTTGGAAATTCGTAACATCATACGAATTGTAATTCATAACATCTCATACGAAATGGATGATGGACATTCCCAAATAATACATACAATATGAAACGTAACATATCATACTAAATGGAGTATCTTCGATATACATACAGAATAATATGAAATGCTCTGACTACAGGTTGGGTCACAGAGAAAGAATGGAGGAGTTGAGGAGAGGATATTTTGTCCAACCGATATTTTCCCTTTGAACCTGTGTTTCAAACCTGCAACTCTCCGTTTTCCAGGCCAAATGTAGAAGAACTCTGGCAAAATCAATTTCCTGCCGAAACCCGGGATCGAACCAGGGACATTTAGATATTCAGTCTAACGCTCTCCCAACTGAGCTATTTCGGCTGCTCTGCACAATTATAGCCAGGTGTGTGGTTGGCTGTCTGGTGTATTCAGTTGACTAGGATCAGGAATATTTTCTATTCATCTTTCTCCAACAGCGAGTGACAAATGCCCCACATGGATGGAATAATCACGCACACGTTCTTTTTCAAACTTCTAGAAAGACAATGCTTCCACCTGCTGGTCCCCTGACAAACTCACACATACTTTTAGTTAGAATTTTTGTTGAAATTAGGCTAACCTTTTACTGACGACAGGTACGAAAATGAGCCTCAGTTAATCGGGAGGCTTCTTGCTAACAGACACAGGCTCTCAATGTGTAGTGGAACTTCTAGAAGCACTCAGATAAAATGACCTGTTATTTCATCCGCTGTCCATGAGTAAGTGTTAGTGAACACATCAAATTTGCACTTACCCTTCAGGATGACGCAATATTAATGTGGTCTAACTGACCCATTCATTCTTTATAATTGATATATTATATAAGTTATAGTATTGCTCACAAAAACAATTTTAACACATTCTTTGAAAACAAGGTTCTGCTTTTATTTTGTTGAATCATAACTACGTAGGTATCATTTCTATTGCATAAAGGCTTTTAATGTAGCATTTTTAATTTGTGTTTTTCCTTCGCAGAATTGTCCACACTTAAAATTACTTAGCAGAGGATGGTTTCGATCCATCGACCTCTGGGTTATGGGCCCAGCACGCTTCCGCTGCGTCACTCTGCTATCTGGTGATTGTTGGCAGTCAGTTGTGAAAGACAAATTGGAATTCGTAACATATCATACGTTTAGTAAAATCTTAACATATTGTACATTTTGCCCTATTCGTAATGTATAGTACGTTTTGGAAATTCGTAACATCATACGAATTGTAATTCATAACATCTCATACGAAATGGATGATGGACATTCCCAAATAATACATACAATATGAAACGTAACATATCATACTAAATGGAGTATCTTCGATATACATACAGAATAATATGAAATGCTCTGACTACAGGTTGGGTCACAGAGAAAGAATGGAGGAGTTGAGGAGAGGATATTTTGTCCAACCGATATTTTCCCTTTGAACCTGTGTTTCAAACCTGCAACTCTCCGTTTTCCAGGCCAAATGTAGAAGAACTCTGGCAAAATCAATTTCCTGCCGAAACCCGGGATCGAACCAGGGACATTTAGATATTCAGTCTAACGCTCTCCCAACTGAGCTATTTCGGCTGCTCTGCACAATTATAGCCAGGTGTGTGGTTGGCTGTCTGGTGTATTCAGTTGACTAGGATCAGGAATATTTTCTATTCATCTTTCTCCAACAGCGAGTGACAAATGCCCCACATGGATGGAATAATCACGCACACGTTCTTTTTCAAACTTCTAGAAAGACAATGCTTCCACCTGCTGGTCCCCTGAAAAACTCACACATACTTTTAGTTAGAATTTTTGTTGAAATTAGGCTAACCTTTTACTGACGACAGGTACGAAAATGAGCCTCAGTTAATCGGGAGGCTTCTTGCTAACAGACACAGGCTCTCAATGTGTAGTGGAACTTCTAGAAGCACTCAGATAAAATGACCTGTTATTTCATCCGCTGTCCATGAGTAAGTGGTAGTGAACACATCAAATTTGCACTTACCCTTCAGGATGACGCAATATTAATGTGGTCTAACTGACCCATTCATTCTTTATAATTGATATATTATATAAGTTATAGTATTGCTCACAAAAACAATTTTAACACATTCTTTGAAAACAAGGTTCTGCTTTTATTTTGTTGAATCATAACTACGTAGGTATCATTTCTATTGCATAAAGGCTTTTAATGTAGCATTTTTAATATGTGTTTTTCCTTCGCAGAATTGTCCACACTTAAAATTACTTAGCAGAGGATGGTTTCGATCCATCGACCTCTGGGTTATGGGCCCAGCACGCTTCCGCTGCGCCACTCTGCTATCTGGTGATTGTTGGCAGTCAGTTGTGAAAGACAAATTGGAATTCGTAACATATCATACGTTTAGTAAAATCTTAACATATTGTACATTTTGCCCTATTCGTAATGTATAGTACGTTTTGGAAATTCGTAACATCATACGAATTGTAATTCATAACATCTCATACGAAATGGATGATGGACATTCCCAAATAATACATACAATATGAAACGTAACATATCATACTAAATGGAGTATCTTCGATATACATACAGAATAATATGAAATGCTCTGACTACAGGTTGGGTCACAGAGAAAGAATGGAGGAGTTGAGGAGAGGATATTTTGTCCAACCGATATTTTCCCTTTGAACCTGTGTTTCAAACCTGCAACTCTCCGTTTTCCAGGCCAAATGTAGAAGAACTCTGGCAAAATCAATTTCCTGCCGAAACCCGGGATCGAACCAGGGACATTTAGATATTCAGTCTAACGCTCTCCCAACTGAGCTATTTCGGCTGCTCTGCACAATTATAGCCAGGTGTGTGGTTGGCTGTCTGGTGTATTCAGTTGACTAGGATCAGGAATATTTTCTATTCATCTTTCTCCAACAGCGAGTAACAAATGCCCCACATGGATGGAATAATCACGCACACGTTCTTTTTCAAACTTCTAGAAAGACAATGCTTCCACCTGCTGGTCCCCTGACAAACTCACACATACTTTTAGTTAGAATTTTTGTTGAAATTAGGCTAACCTTTTACTGACGACAGGTACGAAAATGAGCCTCAGTTAATCGGGAGGCTTCTTGCTAACAGACACAGGCTCTCAATGTGTAGTGGAACTTCTAGAAGCACTCAGATAAAATGACCTGTTATTTCATCCGCTGTCCATGAGTAAGTGTTAGTGAACACATCAAATTTGCACTTACCCTTCAGGATGACGCAATATTAATGTGGTCTAACTGACCCATTCATTCTTTATAATTGATATATTATATAAGTTATAGTATTGCTCACAAAAACAATTTTAACACATTCTTTGAAAACAAGGTTCTGCTTTTATTTTGTTGAATCATAACTACGTAGGTATCATTTCTATTGCATAAAGGCTTTTAATGTAGCATTTTTAATTTGTGTTTTTCCTTCGCAGAATTGTCCACACTTAAAATTACTTAGCAGAGGATGGTTTCGATCCATCGACCTCTGGGTTATGGGCCCAGCACGCTTCCGCTGCGCCACTCTGCTATCTGGTGATTGTTGGCAGTCAGTTGTGAAAGACAAATTGGAATTCGTAACATATCACACGTTTAGTAAAATCTTAACATATTGTACATTTTGCCCTATTCGTAATGTATAGTACGTTTTGGAAATTCGTAACATCATACGAATTGTAATTCATAACATCTCATACGAAATGGATGATGGACATTCCCAAATAATACATACAATATGAAACGTAACATATCATACTAAATGGAGTATCTTCGATATACATACAGAATAATATGAAATGCTCTGACTACAGGTTGGGTCACAGAGAAAGAATGGAGGAGTTGAGGAGAGGATATTTTGTCCAACCGATATTTTCCCTTTGAACCTGTGTTTCAAACCTGCAACTCTCCGTTTTCCAGGCCAAATGTAGAAGAACTCTGGCAAAATCAATTTCCTGCCGAAACCCGGGATCGAACCAGGGACATTTAGATATTCAGTCTAACGCTCTCCCAACTGAGCTATTTCGGCTGCTCTGCACAATTATAGCCAGGTGTGTGGTTGGCTGTCTGGTGTATTCAGTTGACTAGGATCAGGAATATTTTCTATTCATCTTTCTCCAACAGCGAGTGACAAATGCCCCACATGGATGGAATAATCACGCACACGTTCTTTTTCAAACTTCTAGAAAGACAATGCTTCCACCTGCTGGTCCCCTGACAAACTCACACATACTTTTAGTTAGAATTTTTGTTGAAATTAGGCTAACCTTTTACTGACGACAGGTACGAAAATGAGCCTCAGTTAATCGGGAGGCTTCTTGCTAACAGACACAGGCTCTCAATGTGTAGTGGAACTTCTAGAAGCACTCAGATAAAATGACCTGTTATTTCATCCGCTGTCCATGAGTAAGTGGTAGTGAACACATCAAATTTGCACTTACCCTTCAGGATGACGCAATATTAATGTGGTCTAACTGACCCATTCATTCTTTATAATTGATATATTATATAAGTTATAGTATTGCTCACAAAAACAATTTTAACACATTCTTTGAAAACAAGGTTCTGCTTTTATTTTGTTGAATCATAACTACGTAGGTATCATTTCTATTGCATAAAGGCTTTTAATGTAGCATTTTTAATATGTGTTTTTCCTTCGCAGAATTGTCCACACTTAAAATTACTTAGCAGAGGATGGTTTCGATCCATCGACCTCTGGGTTATGGGCCTAGCACGCTTCCGCTGCGCCACTCTGCTATCTGGTGATTGTTGGCAGTCAGTTGTGAAAGACAAATTGGAATTCGTAACATATCATACGTTTAGTAAAATCTTAACATATTGTACATTTTGCCCTATTCGTAATGTATAGTACGTTTTGGAAATTCGTAACATCATACGAATTGTAATTCATAACATCTCATACGAAATGGATGATGGACATTCCCAAATAATACATACAATATGAAACGTAACATATCATACTAAATGGAGTATCTTCGATATACATACAGAATAATATGAAATGCTCTGACTACAGGTTGGGTCACAGAGAAAGAATGGAGGAGTTGAGGAGAGGATATTTTGTCCAACCGATATTTTCCCTTTGAACCTGTGTTTCAAACCTGCAACTCTCCGTTTTCCAGGCCAAATGTAGAAGAACTCTGGCAAAATCAATTTCCTGCCGAAACCCGGGATCGAAACAGGGACATTTAGATATTCAGTCTAACGCTCTCCCAACTGAGCTATTTCGGCTGCTCTGCGCAATTATAGCCAGGTGTGTGGTTGGCTGTCTGGTGTATTCAGTTGACTAGGATCAGGAATATTTTCTATTCATCTTTCTCCAACAGCGAGTGACAAATGCCCCACATGGATGGAATAATCACGCACACGTTCTTTTTCAAACTTCTAGAAAGACAATGCTTCCACCTGCTGGTCCCCTGACAAACTCACACATACTTTTAGTTAGAATTTTTGTTGAAATTAGGCTAACCTTTTACTGACGACAGGTACGAAAATGAGCCTCAGTTAATCGGGAGTCTTCTTGCTAACAGACACAGGCTATCAATGTGTAGTGGAACTTCTAGAAGCACTCAGATAAAATGACCTGTTATTTCATCCGCTGTCCATGAGTAAGTGGTAGTGAACACATCAAATTTGCACTTACCCTTCAGGATGACGCAATATTAATGTGGTCTAACTGACCCATTCATTCTTTATAATTGATATATTATATAAGTTATAGTATTGCTCACAAAAACAATTTTAACACATTCTTTGAAAACAAAGTTCTGCTTTTATTTTGTTGAATCATAACTACGTAGGTATCATTTCTATTGCATAAAGGCTTTTAATGTACCATTTTTAATTTGTGTTTTTCCTTCGCAGAATTGTCCACACTTAAAATTACTTAGCAGAGGATGGTTTCGATCCATCGACCTCTGGGTTATGGGCCCAGCACGCTTCCGCTGCGCCACTCTGCTATCTGGTGATTGGTGGCAGTCAGTTGTGAAAGACAAATTGGAATTCGTAACATATGATACGTTTAGTAAAATCTTAACATATTGTACATTTTGCTCATTCGTAATGTATAGTACGTTTTGGAAATTCGTAACATCATACGAATTGTAATTCATAACATCTCATACGAAATGGATGATGGACATTCCCAAATAATACATACAATATGAAACGTAACATATCATACTAAATGGAGTATCTTCGATATACATACAGAATAATATGAAATGCTCTGACTACAGGTTGGGTCACAGAGAAAGAATGGAGGAGTTGAGGAGAGGATATTTTGTCCAACCGATATTTTCCCTTTGAACATGTGTTTCAAACCTGCAACTCTCCGTTTTCCAGGCCAAATGTAGAAGAACTCTGGCAAAAATTAATTTCCTGCCGAAACCCGGGATCGAACCAGGGACATTTAGATCTTCAGTCTAACGCTCTCCCAACTGAGCTATTTCGGCTGCTCTGCACAATTATACCCAGGTGTGTGGTTGTCTTTCTGCTGTATTCAGTTGACTAGGATCAGGAATATTTTCTATTCATCTTTCTCCAACAGCGAGTGACAAATGCCCCACATGGATGGAAAAATCACGCACATGTTCTTTTTCAAACTTCTAGAAAGACAATGCTTCCACCTGCTGGTCCCCTGACAAACTCACACATACTTTTAGTTAGAATTTTTGTTGAAATTAGGCTAACCTTTTACTGACGGCAGGTACGAAAATGAGAATCAGTTAATCGGGAGGCTTCTTGCTAACAGACACAGGCTCTCAATGTGTAGTGGAACTTCTAGAAGCACTCAGATAAAATGACCTGTTATTTCATCCGCTGTCCATGAGTAAGTGGTAGTGAACACATCAAATTTGCACTTACCCTTCAGGATGATGCAATATTAATGTGGTCTAACTGACCCATTCATTCTTTATAATTGATATATTATATAAGTTATAGTATTGCTCACAAACACAATTTTAACACATTCTTTGAAAACAAAGTTCTGCTTTTATTTTGTTGAATCATAACTACGTAGGTATCATTTCTATTGCATAAAGGCTTTTAATGTAGCATTTTTAATTTGTGTTTTTCCTTCGCAGAATTGTCCACACTTAAAATTACTTAGCAGAGGATGGTTTCGATCCATCGACCTCTGGGTTATGGGCCCAGCACGCTTCCGCTGCGCCACTCTGCTATCTGGTGATTGGTGGCAGTCAGTTGTGAAAGACAAATTGGAATTCGTAACATATCATACGTTTAGTAAAATCTTAACATATTGTACATTTTGCCCTATTCGTAATGTATAGTACGTTTTGGAAATTCGTAACATCATACGAATTGTAATTCATAACATCTCATGCGAAATGGATGATGGACATTCCCAAATAATACATACAATATGAAACGTAACATATCATACTAAATGGAGTATCTTCGATATACATACAGAATAATATGAAATGCTCTGACTACAGGTTGGGTCACAGAGAAAGAATAGAGGAGTTGAGGAGAGGATATTTTGTCCAACCGATATTTTCCCTTTGAACCTGTGTTTCAAACCTGCAACTCTCCGTTTTCCAGGCCAAATGTAGAAGAACTCTGGCAAAATTAATTTCCTGCCGAAACCCGGGATCGAACCAGGGACATTTAGATCTTCAGTCTAACGCTCTCCCAAATGAGCTATTTCGGCTGCTCTGCACAATTATACCCAGGTGTGTGGTTGGCTTTCTGGTGTATTCAGTTGACTAGGATCAGGAATATTTTCTATTCATCTTTCTCCAACAGCGAGTGACAAATGCCCCACATGGATGGAATAATCACGCACATGTTCTTTTTCAAACTTCTAGAAAGACAATGCTTCCACCTGCTGGTCCCCTGACAAACTCACACATACTTTTAGTTAGAATTTTTGTTGAAATTAGGCTAACCTTTTACTGACGACAGGTACGAAAATGAGCCTCAGTTAATCGGGAGGCTTCTTGCTAACAGACACAGGCTCTCAATGTGTAGTGGAACTTCTAGAAGCACTCAGATAAAATGACCTGTTATTTCATCCGCTGTCCATGAGTAAGTGGTAGTGAACACATCAAATTTGCACTTACCCTTCAGGATGATGCAATATTAATGTGGTCTAACTGACCCATTCATTCTTTATAATTGATATATTATATAAGTTATAGTATTGCTCACAAACACAATTTTAACACATTCTTTGAAAACAAAGTTCTGCTTTTATTTTGTTGAATCATAACTACGTAGGTATCATTTCTATTGCATAAAGGCTTTTAATGTAGCATTTTTAATTTGTGTTTTTCCTTCGCAGAATTGTCCACACTTAAAATTACTTAGCAGAGGATGGTTTCGATCCATCGACCTCTGGGTTATGGGCCCAGCACGCTTCCGCTGCGCCACTCTGCTATCTGGTGATTGGTGGCAGTCAGTTGTGAAAGACAAATTGGAATTCGTAACATATCATACGTTTAGTAAAATCTTAACATATTGTACATTTTGCCCTATTCGTAATGTATAGTACGTTTTGGAAATTCGTAACATCATACGAATTGTAATTCATAACATCTCATGCGAAATGGATGATGGACATTCCCAAATAATACATACAATATGAAACGTAACATATCATACTAAATGGAGTATCTTCGATATACATACAGAATAATATGAAATGCTCTGACTACAGGTTGGGTCACAGAGAAAGAATAGAGGAGTTGAGGAGAGGATATTTTGTCCAACCGATATTTTCCCTTTGAACCTGTGTTTCAAACCTGCAACTCTCCGTTTTCCAGGCCAAATGTAGAAGAACTCTGGCAAAATTAATTTCCTGCCGAAACCCGGGATCGAACCAGGGACATTTAGATCTTCAGTCTAACGCTCTACCAAATGAGCTATTTCGGCTGCTCTGCACAATTATACCCAGGTGTGTGGTTGGCTTTCTGGTGTATTCAGTTGACTAGGATCAGGAATATTTTCTATTCATCTTTCTCCAACAGCGAGTGACAAATGCCCCACATGGATGGAATAATCACGCACATGTTCTTTTTCAAACTTCTAGAAAGACAATGCTTCCACCTGCTGGTCCCCTGACAAACTCACACATACTTTTAGTTAGAATTTTTGTTGAAATTAGGCTAACCTTTTACTGACGACAGGTACGAAAATGAGCCTCAGTTAATCGGGAGGCTTCTTGCTAACAGACACAGGCTCTCAATGTGTAGTGGAACTTCTAGAAGCACTCAGATAAAATGACCTGTTATTTCATCCGCTGTCCATGAGTAAGTGGTAGTGAACACATCAAATTTGCACTTACCCTTCAGGATGACGCAATATTAATGTGGTCTAACTGACCCATTCATTCTTTATAATTGATATATTATATAAGTTATAGTATTGCTCACAAACACAATTTTAACACATTCTTTGAAAACAAAGTTCTGCTTTTATTTTGTTGAATCATAACTACGTAGGTATCATTTCTATTGCATAAAGGCTTTTAATGTAGCATTTTTAATTTGTGTTTTTCCTTCGCAGAATTGTCCACACTTAAAATTACTTAGCAGAGGATGGTTTCGATCCATCGAACTCTGGGTTATGGGCCCAGCACGCTTCCTCTGCGCCACTCTGCTATCTGGTGATTGGTGGCAGTCAGTTGTGAAAGACAAATTGGAATTCGTAACATATCATACGTTTAGTAAAATCTTAACATATTGTACATTTTGCCCTATTCGTAAGGTATAGTACGTTTTGGAAATTCGTAACATCATACGAATTGTAATTCATAACATCTCATGCGAAATGGATGATGGACATTCCCAAATAATACATACAATATGAAACGTAACATATCATACTAAATGGAGTATCTTCGATATACATACAGAATAATATGAAATGCTCTGACTACAGGTTGGGTCACAGAGAAAGAATAGAGGAGTTGAGGAGAGGATATTTTGTCCAACCGATATTTTCCCTTTGAACCTGTGTTTCAAACCTGCAACTCTCCGTTTTCCAGGCCAAATGTAGAAGAACTCTGGCAAAATTAATTTCCTGCCGAAACCCGGGATCGAACCAGGGACATTTAGATCTTCAGTCTAACGCTCTCCCAAATGAGCTATTTCGGCTGCTCTGCACAATTATACCCAGGTGTGTGGTTGGCTTTCTGGTGTATTCAGTTGACTAGGATCAGGAATATTTTCTATTCATCTTTCTCCAACAGCGAGTGACAAATGCCCCACATGGATGGAATAATCACGCACATGTTCTTTTTCAAACTTCTAGAAAGACAATGCTTCCACCTGCTGGTCCCCTGACAAACTCACACATACTTTTAGTTAGAATTTTTGTTGAAATTAGGCTAACCTTTTACTGACGACAGGTACGAAAATGAGCCTCAGTTAATCGAGAGGCTTCTTGCTAACAGACACAGGCTCTCAATGTGTAGTGGAACTTCTAGAAGCACTCAGATAAAATGACCTGTTATTTCATCCGCTGTCCATGAGTAAGTGGTAGTGAACACATCAAATTTGCACTTACCCTTCAGGATGACGCAATATTAATGTGGTCTAACTGACCCATTCATTCTTTATAATTGATATATTATATAAGTTATAGTATTGCTCACAAACACAATTTTAACACATTCTTTGAAAACAAAGTTCTGCTTTTATTTTGTTGAATCATAACTACGTAGGTATCATTTCTATTGCATAAAGGCTTTTAATGTAGCATTTTTAATTTGTGTTTTTCCTTCGCAGAATTGTCCACACTTAAAATTACTTAGCAGAGGATGGTTTCGATCCATCGACCTCTGGGTTATGGGCCCAGCACGCTTCCTCTGCGCCACTCTGCTATCTGGTGATTGGTGGCAGTCAGTTGTGAAAGACAAATTGGAATTCGTAACATATCATACGTTTAGTAAAATCTTAACATATTGTACATTTTGCTCATTCGTAATGTATAGTACGTTTTGGAAATTCGTAACATCATACGAATTGTAATTCATAACATCTCATACGAAATGGATGATGGACATTCCCAAATAATACATACAATATGAAACGTAACATATCATACTAAATGGAGTATCTTCGATATACATACAGAATAATATGAAATGCTCTGACTACAGGTTGGGTCACAGAGAAAGAATAGAGGAGTTGAGGAGAGGATATTTTGTCCAACCGATATTTTCCCTTTGAACCTGTGTTTCAAACCTGCAACTCTCCGTTTTCCAGGCCAAATGTAGAAGAACTCTGGCAAAATTAATTTCCTGCCGAAACCCGGGATCGAACCAGGGACATTTAGATCTTCAGTCTAACGCTCTCCCAAATGAGCTAATTCGGCTGCTCTGCACAATTATACCCAGGTGTGTGGTTGGCTTTCTGGTGTATTCAGTTGACTAGGATCAGGAATATTTTCTATTCATCTTTCTCCAACAGCGAGTGACAAATGCCCCACATGGATGGAATAATCACGCACATGTTCTTTTTCAAACTTCTAGAAAGACAATGCTTCCACCTGCTGGTCCCCTGACAAACTCACACATACTTTTAGTTAGAATTTTTGTTGAAATTAGGCTAACCTTTTACTGACGACAGGTACGAAAATGAGCCTCAGTTAATCGGGAGGCTTCTTGCTAACAGACACAGGCTCTCAATGTGTAGTGGAACTTCTAGAAGCACTCAGATAAAATGACCTGTTATTTCATCCGCTGTCCATGAGTAAGTGGTAGTGAACACATCAAATTTGCACTTACCCTTCAGGATGACGCAATATTAATGTGGTCTAACTGACCCATTCATTCTTTATAATTGATATATTATATAAGTTATAGTATTGCTCACAAACACAATTTTAACACATTCTTTGAAAACAAAGTTCTGCTTTTATTTTGTTGAATCATAACTACGTAGGTATCATTTCTATTGCATAAAGGCTTTTAATGTAGCATTTTTAATTTGTGTTTTTCCTTCGCAGAATTGTCCACACTTAAAATTACTTAGCAGAGGATGATTTCGATCCATCGACCTCTGGGTTATGGGCCCAGCACGCTTCCGCTGCGCCACTCTGCTATCTGGTGATTGGTGGCAGTCAGTTGTGAAAGACAAATTGGAATTCGTAACATATCATACGTTTAGTAAAATCTTAAAATATTGTACATTTTGCTCATTCGTAATGTATAGTACGTTTTGGAAATTCGTAACATCATACGAATTGTAATTCATAACATCTCATACGAAATGGATGATGGACATTCCCAAATAATACATACAATATGAAACGTAACATATCATACTAAATGGAGTATCTTCGATATACGTACAGAATAATATGAAATGCTCTGACTACAGGTTGGGTCACAGAGAAAGAATGGAGGAGTTGAGGAGAGGATATTTTGTACAACCGATATTTTCCCTTTGAACCTGTGTTTCAAACCTGCAACTCTCCGTTTTCCAGGCCAAATGTAGAAGACCTCTGGCAAAATTAATTTCCTGCCGAAACCCGGGATCGAACCAGGGACATTTAGATCTTCAGTCTAACGCTCTCCCAACTGAGCTATTTCCGTCTGCTCTGGAAAATTATAGCCAGGTGTGTGGTTGGCTGTCTGGTGTATTCAGTTGACTAGGATCAGGAAAATGTTCTATTCATCTTTCTCCAACAGCGAGTGACAAATGCCCCACATGGATGGAATAATCACGCACACGTTCTTTTTCAAACTTCTAGAAAGACAATGCTTCCACCTGCTGGTCCCCTGACAAACTCACACATACTTTTAGTTAGAATTTTTGTTGAAATTAGGCTAACCTTTTACTGACGACAGGTACGAAAATGAGCCTCAGTTAATCGGGAGTCTTCTTGCTAACAGACACAGGATCTCAATGTGTAGTGGAACTTCTAGAAGCACTCAGATAAAATTACCTGTTATTTCATCCGCTGTCCATGAGTAAGTGGTAGTGAACACATCAAATTTGCACTTACCCTTCAGGATGACGCAATATTAATGTGGTCTAACTGACCCATTCATTCTTTATAATTGATATATTATATAAGTTATAGTATTGCTCACAAACACAATTTTAACACATTCTTTGAAAACAAAGTTCTGCTTTTATTTTGTTGAATCATAACTACGTAGGTATCATTTCTATTGCATAAAGGCTTTTAATGTACCATTTTTAATTTGTGTTTTTCCTTCGCAGAATTGTCCACACATAAAATTACTTAGCAGAGGATGGTTTCGATCCATCGACCTCTGGGTTATGGGCCCAGCACGCTTCCGCTGCGCCACTCTGCTATCTGGTGATTGGTGGCAGTCAGTTGTGAAAGACAAATTGGAATTCGTAACATATCATACGTTTAGTAAAATCCTAACATATTGTACATTTTGCTCATTCGTAATGTATAGTACGTTTTGGAAATTCGTAACATCATACGAATTGTAATTCATAACATCTCATACAAAATGGATGATGGACATTCCCAAATAATACATACAATATGAAACGTAACATATCATACTAAATGGAGTATCTTCGATATACATACAGAATAATATTAAATGCTCTGACTACAGGTTGGGTCACAGAGAAAGAATGGAGGAGTTGAGGAGAGGATATTTTGTCCAACCGATATTTTCCCTTTGAACCTGTGTTTCAAACCTGCAACTCTCCGTTTTCCAGGCCAAATGTAGAAGAACTCTGGCAAAATTAATTTCCTGCCGAAACCCGGGATCGAACCAGGGACATTTAGATCCCAACTGAGCTATTTCGGCTGCTCTGCACAATTATAGCCAGGTGTGTGGTTGGCTGTCTGGTGTATTCAGTTGACTAGGATCAGGAATATTTTCTATTCATCTTTCTCCAACAGCGAGTGACAAATGCCCCACATGGATGGAATAATCAAGCACACGTTCTTTTTCAAACTTCTAGAAAGACAATGCTTCCACCTGCTGGTCCCCTGACAAACTCACACATACTTTTAGTTAGAATTTTTGTTGAAATTAGGCTAACCTTTTGATGACGACAGGTACGAAAATGAGCCTCAGTTAATCGGGAGTCTTCTTGCTAACAGACACAGGATCTCAATGTGTAGTGGAACTTCTAGAAGCACTCAGATAAAATTACCTGTTATTTCATCCGCTGTCCATGAGTAAGTGGTAGTGAACACATCAAATTTGCACTTACCCTTCAGGATGACGCAATATTAATGTGGTCTAACTGACCCATTCATTCTTTATAATTGATATATTATATAAGTTATAGTATTGCTCACAAACACAATTTTAACACATTCTTTGAAAACAAAGTTCTGCTTTTATTTTGTTGAATCATAACTACGTAGGTATCATTTCTATTGCATAAAGGCTTTTAATGTACCATTTTTAATTTGTGTTTTTCCTTCGCAGAATTGTCCACACTTAAAATTACTTAGCAGAGGATGGTTTCGATCCATCGACCTCTGGGTTATGGGCCCAGCACGCTTCCGCTGCGCCACTCTGCTATCTGGTGATTGGTGGCAGTCAGTTGTGAAAGACAAATTGGAATTCGTAACATATCATACGTTTAGTAAAATCCTAACATATTGTACATTTTGCTCATTCGTAATGTATAGTACGTTTTGGAAATTCGTAACATCATACGAATTGTAATTCATAACATCTCATACGAAATGGATGATGGACATTCCCAAATAATACATACAATATGAAACGTAACATATCATACTAAATGGAGTATCTTCGATATACATACAGAATAATATTAAATGCTCTGACTACAGGTTGGGTCACAGAGAAAGAATGGAGGAGTTGAGGAGAGGATATTTTGTCCAACCGATATTTTCCCTTTGAACCTGTGTTTCAAACCTGCAACTCTCCGTTTTCCAGGCCAAATATAGAAGAACTCTGGCAAAATTAATTTCCTGCCGAAACCCGGGATCGAACCAGGGACATTCAGATCTTCAGTCTAGCGCTCTCCCAACTGAGCTTTTTCGGCTGCTCTGCACAATTATACCCAGGTGTGTGGTTGGCTTTCTGGTGTATTCAGTTGACTAGGATCAGGAATATTTTCTATTCATCTTTCTCCAACAGCGAGTGACAAATGCCCCACATGGATGGAATAATCACGCACATGTTCTTTTTCAAACTTCTAGAAAGACAATGCTTCCACCTGCTGGTCCCCTGACAAACTCACACATACTTTTAGTTAGAATTTTTGTTGAAATTAGGCTAACCTTTTACTGACGACAGGTACGAAAATGAGCCTCAGTTAATCGGGAGGCTTCTTGCTAACAGACACAGGCTCTCAATGTGTAGTGGAACTTCTAGAAGCACTCAGATAAAATGACCTGTTATTTCATCCGCTGTCCATGAGTAAGTGGTAGTGAACACATCAAATTTGCACTTACCCTTCAGGATGACGCAATATTAATGTGGTCTAACTGACCCATTCATTCTTTATAATTGATATATTATATAAGTTATAGTATTGCTCACAAACACAATTTTAACACATTCTTTGAAAACAAAGTTCTGCTTTTATTTTGTTGAATCATAACTACGTAGGTATCATTTCTATTGCATAAAGGCTTTTAATGTAGCATTTTTAATTTGTGTTTTTCCTTCGCAGAATTGTCCACACTTAAAATTACTTAGCAGAGGATGGTTTCGATCCATCGACCTCTGGGTTATGGGCCCAGCACGCTTCCGCTGCGCCACTCTGCTATCTGGTGATTGGTGGCAGTCAGTTGTGAAAGACAAATTGGAATTCGTAACATATCATACGTTTAGTAAAATCCTAACATATTGTACATTTTGCTCATTCGTAATGTATAGTACGTTTTGGAAATTCGTAACATCATACGAATTGTAATTCATAACATCTCATACAAAATGGATGATGGACATTCCCAAATAATACATACAATATGAAACGTAACATATCATACTAAATGGAGTATCTTCGATATACATACAGAATAATATTAAATGCTCTGACTACAGGTTGGGTCACAGAGAAAGAATGGAGGAGTTGAGGAGAGGATATTTTGTCCAACCGATATTTTCCCTTTGAACCTGTGTTTCAAACCTGCAACTCTCCGTTTTCCAGGCCAAATGTAGAAGAACTCTGGCAAAATTAATTTCCTGCCGAAACCCGGGATCGAACCAGGGACATTTAGATCCCAACTGAGCTATTTCGGCTGCTCTGCACAATTATAGCCAGGTGTGTGGTTGGCTGTCTGGTGTATTCAGTTGACTAGGATCAGGAATATTTTCTATTCATCTTTCTCCAACAGCGAGTGACAAATGCCCCACATGGATGGAATAATCAAGCACACGTTCTTTTTCAAACTTCTAGAAAGACAATGCTTCCACCTGCTGGTCCCCTGACAAACTCACACATACTTTTAGTTAGAATTTTTGTTGAAATTAGGCTAACCTTTTGATGACGACAGGTACGAAAATGAGCCTCAGTTAATCGGGAGTCTTCTTGCTAACAGACACAGGATCTCAATGTGTAGTGGAACTTCTAGAAGCACTCAGATAAAATTACCTGTTATTTCATCCGCTGTCCATGAGTAAGTGGTAGTGAACACATCAAATTTGCACTTACCCTTCAGGATGACGCAATATTAATGTGGTCTAACTGACCCATTCATTCTTTATAATTGATATATTATATAAGTTATAGTATTGCTCACAAACACAATTTTAACACATTCTTTGAAAACAAAGTTCTGCTTTTATTTTGTTGAATCATAACTACGTAGGTATCATTTCTATTGCATAAAGGCTTTTAATGTACCATTTTTAATTTGTGTTTTTCCTTCGCAGAATTGTCCACACTTAAAATTACTTAGCAGAGGATGGTTTCGATCCATCGACCTCTGGGTTATGGGCCCAGCACGCTTCCGCTGCGCCACTCTGCTATCTGGTGATTGGTGGCAGTCAGTTGTGAAAGACAAATTGGAATTCGTAACATATCATACGTTTAGTAAAATCCTAACATATTGTACATTTTGCTCATTCGTAATGTATAGTACGTTTTGGAAATTCGTAACATCATACGAATTGTAATTCATAACATCTCATACGAAATGGATGATGGACATTCCCAAATAATACATACAATATGAAACGTAACATATCATACTAAATGGAGTATCTTCGATATACATACAGAATAATATTAAATGCTCTGACTACAGGTTGGGTCACAGAGAAAGAATGGAGGAGTTGAGGAGAGGATATTTTGTCCAACCGATATTTTCCCTTTGAACCTGTGTTTCAAACCTGCAACTCTCCGTTTTCCAGGCCAAATATAGAAGAACTCTGGCAAAATTAATTTCCTGCCGAAACCCGGGATCGAACCAGGGACATTCAGATCTTCAGTCTAGCGCTCTCCCAACTGAGCTTTTTCGGCTGCTCTGCACAATTATACCCAGGTGTGTGGTTGGCTTTCTGGTGTATTCAGTTGACTAGGATCAGGAATATTTTCTATTCATCTTTCTCCAACAGCGAGTGACAAATGCCCCACATGGATGGAATAATCACGCACATGTTCTTTTTCAAACTTCTAGAAAGACAATGCTTCCACCTGCTGGTCCCCTGACAAACTCACACATACTTTTAGTTAGAATTTTTGTTGAAATTAGGCTAACCTTTTACTGACGACAGGTACGAAAATGAGCCTCAGTTAATCGGGAGGCTTCTTGCTAACAGACACAGGCTCTCAATGTGTAGTGGAACTTCTAGAAGCACTCAGATAAAATGACCTGTTATTTCATCCGCTGTCCATGAGTAAGTGGTAGTGAACACATCAAATTTGCACTTACCCTTCAGGATGACGCAATATTAATGTGGTCTAACTGACCCATTCATTCTTTATAATTGATATATTATATAAGTTATAGTATTGCTCACAAACACAATTTTAACACATTCTTTGAAAACAAAGTTCTGCTTTTATTTTGTTGAATCATAACTACGTAGGTATCATTTCTATTGCATAAAGGCTTTTAATGTAGCATTTTTAATTTGTGTTTTTCCTTCGCAGAATTGTCCACACTTAAAATTACTTAGCAGAGGATGGTTTCGATCCATCGAACTCTGGGTTATGGGCCCAGCACGCTTCCGCTGCGCAAACTCTGCTAACCGGTTGATTGGTGGCAGTCAGTTGTGAAAGACAAATTGGAATTCGTAACATATCATACGTTTAGTAAAATCTTAACATATTGTACATTTTGCTCATTCGTAATGTATAGTACGTTTTGGAAATTCGTAACATCATACGAATTGTAATTCATAACATCTCATACGAAATGGATGATGGACATTCCCAAATAATACATACAATATGAAACGTAACATATCATACTAAATGGAGTATCTTCGATATACATACAGAATAATATGAAATGCTCTGACTACAGGTTGGGTCACAGAGAAAGAATGGAGGAGTTGAGGAGAGGATATTTTGTCCAACAGATATTTTCCCTTTGAACCTATGTTTCAAACCTGCAACTCTCCGTTTTCCAGGCCAAATGTAGAAGAACTCTGGCAAAAGTAATTTCCTGCCGAAACCCGGGATCGAACCAGTGACATTTAGATCTTCAGTCTAACGCTCTCCCAATTGAGCTATTTCGGCTGCTATGCACAATTATAGCCAGGTGTGTGGTTGGCTGTCTGGTGTATTCAGTTGACTAGGATCAGGAATATTTTCTATTCATCTTTCTCCAACAGCGAGTGACAAATGCCCCACATGGATGGAATAATCACGCACATGTTCTTTTTCAAACTTCTAGAAAGACAATGCTTCCACCTGCTGGTCCCCTGACAAACTCACACATACTTTTAGTTAGAATTTTTGTTGAAATTAGGCTAACCTTTTACTGACGACAGGTACGAAAATGAGCCTCAGTTAATCGGGAGTCTTCTTGCTAACAGACACAGGCTCTCAATGTGTAGTGGAACTTCTAGAAGCACTCAGATAAAATGACCTGTTATTTCATCCGCTGTCCATGAGTAAGTGGTAGTGAACACATCAAATTTGCACTTACCCTTCAGGATGACGCAATATTAATGTGGTCTAACTGACCCATTCATTCTTTATAATTGATATATTATATAAGTTATAGTATTGCTCACAAACACAATTTTAACACATTCTTTGAAAACAAAGTTCTGCTTTTATTTTGTTGAATCATAACTACGTAGGTATCATTTCTATTGCATAAAGGCTTTTAATGTACCATTTTTAATTTGTGTTTTTCCTTCGCAGAATTGTCCACACTTAAAATTACTTAGCAGAGGATGGTTTCGATCCATCGACCTCTGGGTTATGGGCCCAGCACACTTCCGCTGCGCCACTCTGCTATCTGGTGATTGGTGGCAGTCAGTTGTGAAAGACAAATTGGAATTCGTAACATATCATACGTTTAGTAAAATCTTAACATATTGTACATTTTGCTCATTCGTAATGTATAGTACGTTTTGGAAATTCGTAACATCATACGAATTGTAATTCATAACATCTCATACGAAATGGATGATGGACATTCCCAAATAATACATACAATATGAAACGTAACATATCATACTAAATGGAGTATCTTCGATATACATACAGAATAATCTGAAATGCTCTGACTACAGGTTAGGTCACAGAGAAAGAATGGAGGAGTTGAGGAGAGGATATTTTGTCCAACCGATATTTTCCCTTTGAACCTGTGTTTCAAACCTGCAACTCTCCGTTTTCCAGGCCAAATGTAGAAGAACTCTGGTAAAATTAATTTCCTGCTGAAACCCGGGATCGAACCAGGGACATTTAGATCTTCAGTCTAACGCTCTCCCAACTGAGCTATTTCGGCTGCTCTGCACAATTATAGCCAGGTGTGTGGTTGGCTGTCTGGTGTATTCAGTTGACTAGGATCAGGAATATTTTCTATTCATCTTTCTCCAACAGCGAGTGACAAATGCCCCACATGGATGGAATAATCACGCACATGTTCTTTTTCAAACTTCTAGAAAGACAATGCTTCCACCTGCTGGTCCCCTGACAAACTCACACATACTTTTAGTTAGAATTTTTGTTGAAATTAGGCTAACCTTTTACTGACGACAGGTACGAAAATGAGCCTCAGTTAATCGGGAGGCTTCTTGCTAACAGACACAGGCTCTCAATGTGTAGTGGAACTTCTAGAAGCACTCAGATAAAATGACCTGTTATTTCATCCGCTGTCCATGAGTAAGTGGTAGTGAACACATCAAATTTGCACTTACCCTTCAGGATGACGCAATATTAATGTGGTCTAACTGACCCATTCATTCTTTATAATTGATATATTATATAAGTTATAGTATTGCTCACAAACACAATTTTAACACATTCTTTGAAAACAAAGTTCTGCTTTTATTTTGTTGAATCATAACTACGTAGGTATCATTTCTATTGCATAAAGGCTTTTAATGTAGCATTTTTAATTTGTGTTTTTCCTTCGCAGAATTGTCCACACTTAAAATTACTTAGCAGAGGATGGTTTCGATCCATCGAACTCTGGGTTATGGGCCCAGCACGCTTCCGCTGCGCAAACTCTGCTAACCGGTTGATTGGTGGCAGTCAGTTGTGAAAGACAAATTGGAATTCGTAACATATCATACGTTTAGTAAAATCTTAACATATTGTACATTTTGCTCATTCGTAATGTATAGTACGTTTTGGAAATTCGTAACATCATACGAATTGTAATTCATAACATCTCATACGAAATGGATGATGGACATTCCCAAATAATACATACAATATGAAACGTAACATATCATACTAAATGGAGTATCTTCGATATACATACAGAATAATATGAAATGCTCTGACTACAGGTTGGGTCACAGAGAAAGAATGGAGGAGTTGAGGAGAGGATATTTTGTCCAACAGATATTTTCCCTTTGAACCTATGTTTCAAACCTGCAACTCTCCGTTTTCCAGGCCAAATGTAGAAGAACTCTGGCAAAAGTAATTTCCTGCCGAAACCCGGGATCGAACCAGTGACATTTAGATCTTCAGTCTAACGCTCTCCCAATTGAGCTATTTCGGCTGCTATGCACAATTATAGCCAGGTGTGTGGTTGGCTGTCTGGTGTATTCAGTTGACTAGGATCAGGAATATTTTCTATTCATCTTTCTCCAACAGCGAGTGACAAATGCCCCACATGGATGGAATAATCACGCACATGTTCTTTTTCAAACTTCTAGAAAGACAATGCTTCCACCTGCTGGTCCCCTGACAAACTCACACATACTTTTAGTTAGAATTTTTGTTGAAATTAGGCTAACCTTTTACTGACGACAGGTACGAAAATGAGCCTCAGTTAATCGGGAGTCTTCTTGCTAACAGACACAGGCTCTCAATGTGTAGTGGAACTTCTAGAAGCACTCAGATAAAATGACCTGTTATTTCATCCGCTGTCCATGAGTAAGTGGTAGTGAACACATCAAATTTGCACTTACCCTTCAGGATGACGCAATATTAATGTGGTCTAACTGACCCATTCATTCTTTATAATTGATATATTATATAAGTTATAGTATTGCTCACAAACACAATTTTAACACATTCTTTGAAAACAAAGTTCTGCTTTTATTTTGTTGAATCATAACTACGTAGGTATCATTTCTATTGCATAAAGGCTTTTAATGTACCATTTTTAATTTGTGTTTTTCCTTCGCAGAATTGTCCACACTTAAAATTACTTAGCAGAGGATGGTTTCGATCCATCGACCTCTGGGTTATGGGCCCAGCACACTTCCGCTGCGCCACTCTGCTATCTGGTGATTGGTGGCAGTCAGTTGTGAAAGACAAATTGGAATTCGTAACATATCATACGTTTAGTAAAATCTTAACATATTGTACATTTTGCTCATTCGTAATGTATAGTACGTTTTGGAAATTCGTAACATCATACGAATTGTAATTCATAACATCTCATACGAAATGGATGATGGACATTCCCAAATAATACATACAATATGAAACGTAACATATCATACTAAATGGAGTATCTTCGATATACATACAGAATAATCTGAAATGCTCTGACTACAGGTTAGGTCACAGAGAAAGAATGGAGGAGTTGAGGAGAGGATATTTTGTCCAACCGATATTTTCCCTTTGAACCTGTGTTTCAAACCTGCAACTCTCCGTTTTCCAGGCCAAATGTAGAAGAACTCTGGTAAAATTAATTTCCTGCTGAAACCCGGGATCGAACCAGGGACATTTAGATCTTCAGTCTAACGCTCTCCCAACTGAGCTATTTCGGCTGCTCTGCACAATTATAGCCAGGTGTGTGGTTGGCTGTCTGGTGTATTCAGTTGACTAGGATCAGGAATATTTTCTATTCATCTTTCTCCAACAGCGAGTGACAAATGCCCCACATGGATGGAATAATCACGCACACGTTCTTTTTCAAACTTCTAGAAAGACAATGCTTCCACCTGCTGGTCCCCTGACAAACTCACACATACTTTTAGTTAGAATTTTTGTTGAAATTAGGCTAACCTTTTACTGACGACAGGTACGAAAATGAGCCTCAGTTAATCGGGAGTCTTCTTGCTAACAGACACAGGCTCTCAATGTGTAGTGGAACTTCTAGAAGCACTCAGATAAAATGACCTGTTATTTCATCCGCTGTCCATGAGTAAGTGGTAGTGAACACATCAAATTTGCACTTACCCTTCAGGATGACGCAATATTAATGTGGTCTAACTGACCCATTCATTCTTTATAATTGATATATTATATAAGTTATAGTGTTGCTCACAAACACAATTTTAACACATTCTTTGAAAACAAAGTTCTGCTTTTATTTTGTTGAATCATAACTACGTAGATATCATTTCTATTGCATAAAGGCTTTTAATGTACCATTTTTAATTTGTGTTTTTCCTTCGCAGAATTGTCCACACTTAAAATTACTTAGCAGAGGATGGTTTCGATCCATCGACCTCTGGGTTATGGGCCCAGCACACTTCCGCTGCGCCACTCTGCTATCTGGTGATTGGTGGCAGTCAGTTGTGAAAGACAAATTGGAATTCGTAACATATCATACGTTTAGTAAAATCTTAACATATTGTACATTTTGCTCATTCGTAATGTATAGTACGTTTTGGAAATTCGTAACATCATACGAATTGTAATTCATAACATCTCATACGAAATGGATGATGGACATTCCCAAATAATACATACAATATGAAACGTAACATATCATACTAAATGGAGTATCTTCGATATACATACAGAATAATCTGAAATGCTCTGACTACAGGTTGGGTCACAGAGAAAGAATGGAGGAGTTGAGGAGAGGATATTTTGTCCAACCGATATTTTCCCTTTGAACCTGTGTTTCAAACCTGCAACTCTCCGTTTTCCAGGCCAAATGTAGAAGAACTCTGGTAAAATTAATTTCCTGCTGAAACCCGGGATCGAACCAGGGACATTTAGATCTTCAGTCTAACGCTCTCCCAACTGAGCTATTTCGGCTGCTCTGCACAATTATACCCAGGTGTGTGGTTGGCTTTCTGGTGTATTCAGTTGACTAGGATCAGGAATATTTTCTATTCATCTTTCTCCAACAGCGAGTGACAAATGCCCCACATGGATGGAATAATCATGCACATGTTCTTTTTCAAACTTCTAGAAAGACAATGCTTCCACCTGCTGGTCCCCTGACAAACTCACACATACTTTTAGTTAGAATTTTTGTTGAAATTAGGCAAACCTTTTACTGACGACAGGTACGAAAATGAGCCTCAGTTAATCGGGAGTCTTCTTGCTAACAGACACAGGCTCTCAATGTGTAGTGGAACTTCTAGAAGCACTCAGATAAAATGACCTGTTATTTCATCCGCTGTCCATGAGTAAGTGGTAGTGAACACATCAAATTTGCACTTACCCTTCAGGATGACGCAATATTAATGTGGTCTAACTGACCCATTCATTCTTTATAATTGATATATTATATAAGTTATAGTATTGCTCACAAACACAATTTTAACACATTCTTTGAAAACAAAGTTCTGCTTTTATTTTGTTGAATCATAACTACGTAGGTATCATTTCTATTGCATAAAGGCTTTTAATGTACCATTTTTAATTTGTGTTTTTCCTTCGCAGAATTGTCCAGACTTAAAATTACTTAGCAGAGGATGGTTTCGATCCATCGACCTCTGGGTTATGGGCCCAGCACACTTCCGCTGCGCCACTCTGCTATCTGGTGATTGGTGGCAGTCAGTTGTGAAAGACAAATTGGAATTCGTAACATATCATAAGTTTAGTAAAATCTTAACATATTGTACATTTTGCTCATTCGTAATGTATAGTACGTTTTGGAAATTCGTAACATCATACGAATTGTAATTCATAACATCTCTTACGAAATGGATGATGGACATTCCCAAATAATACATACAATATGAAACGTAACATATCATACTAAATGGAGTATCTTCGATATACATACAGAATAATCTGAAATGCTCTGACTACAGGTTGGGTCACAGAGAAAGAATGGAGGAGTTGAGGAGAGGATATTTTGTCCAACCGATATTTTCCCTTTGAACCTGTGTTTCAAACCTGCAACTCTCCGTTTTCCAGGCCAAATGTAGAAGAACTCTGGTAAAATTAATTTCCTGCTGAAACCCGGGATCGAACCAGGGACATTTAGATCTTCAGTCTAACGCTCTCCCAACTGAGCTATTTCGGCTGCTCTGCGCAATTATACCCAGGTGTGTGGTTGGCTGTCTGGTGTATTCAGTTGACTAGGATCAGGAATATTTTCTATTCATCTTTCTCCAACAGCGAGTGACAAATGCCCAACATGGATGGAATAATCATGCACATGTTCTTTTTCAAACTTCTAGAAAGACAATGCTTCCACCTGCTGGTCCCCTGACAAACTCACACATACTTTTAGTTAGAATTTTTGTTGAAATTAGGCTAACCTTTTACTGACGACAGGTACGAAAATGAGCCTCAGTTAATCGGGAGGCTTCTTGCTAACAGACACAGGCTCTCAATGTGTAGTGGAACTTCTAGAAGCACTCAGATAAAATGACCTGTTATTTCATCCGCTGTCCATGAGTAAGTGGTAGTGAACACATCAAATTTGCACTTACCCTTCAGGATGACGCAATATTAATGTGGTCTAACTGACCCATTCATTCTTTATAATTGATATATTATATAAGTTATAGTATTGCTCACAAACACAATTTTAACACATTCTTTGAAAACAAAGTTCTGCTTTTATTTTGTTGAATCATAACTACGTAGGTATCATTTCTATTGCATAAAGGCTTTTAATGTACCATTTTTAATTTGTGTTTTTCCTTCGCAGAATTGTCCACACTTAAAATTACTTAGCAGAGGATGGTTTCGATCCATCGACCTCTGGGTTATGGGCCCAGCACGCTTCCGCTGCGCCACTCTGCTATCTGGTAATTGGTGGCAGTCAGTTGTGAAAGACAAATTGGAATTCGTAACATATCATACGTTTAGTAAAATCTTAACATATTGTACATTTTGCTCATTCGTAATGTATAGTACGTTTTGGAAATTCGTAACATCATACGAATTGTAATTCATAACATCTCATACGAAATGGATGATGGACATTCCCAAATAATACATACAATATGAAAGTAACATATCATACTAAATGGAGTATCTTCGATATACATACAGAATAATATGAAATGCTCTGACTACAGGTTGGGTCACAGAGAAAGAATGGAGGAGTTGAGGAGAGGATATTTTGTCCAACCGATATTTTCCCTTTGAACCTGTGTTTCAAACCTGCAACTCTCCGTTTTCCAGGCCAAATGTAGAAGAACTCTGGCAAAATTAATTTCCTGCCGAAACCCGGGATCGAACCAGGGACATTTAGATCTTCAGTCTAACGCTCTCCCAACTGAGCTATTTCGGCTGCTCTGCACAATTATAGCCAGGTGTGTGGTTGGCTGTCTGGTGTATTCAGTTGACTAGGATCAGGAATATTTTCTATTCATCTTTCTCCAACAGCGAGTGACAAATGCCCCACATGGATGGAATAATCACGCACACGTTCTTTTTCAAACTTCTAGAAAGACAATGCTTCCACCTGCTGGTCCCCTGACAAACTCACACATACTTTTAGTTAGAATTTTTGTTGAAATTAGGCTAACCTTTTACTGACGACAGGTACGAAAATGAGCCTCAGTTAATCGGGAGTCTTCTTGCTAACAGACACAGGCTCTCAATGTGTAGTGGAACTTCTAGAAGCACTCAGATAAAATGACCTGTTATTTCATCCGCTGTCCATGAGTAAGTGGTAGTGAACACATCAAATTTGCACTTACCCTTCAGGATGACGCAATATTAATGTGGTCTAACTGACCCATTCATTCTTTATAATTGATATATTATATAAGTTATAGTGTTGCTCACAAACACAATTTTAACACATTCTTTGAAAACAAAGTTCTGCTTTTATTTTGTTGAATCATAACTACGTAGATATCATTTCTATTGCATAAAGGCTTTTAATGTACCATTTTTAATTTGTGTTTTTCCTTCGCAGAATTGTCCACACTTAAAATTACTTAGCAGAGGATGGTTTCGATCCATCGACCTCTGGGTTATGGGCCCAGCACACCTCCGCTATGCCACTCTGCTATCTGGTGATTGGTGGCAGTCAGTTGTGAAAGACAAATTGGAATTCGTAACATATCATACGTTTAGTAAAATCTTAACATATTGTACATTTTGCTCATTCGTAATGTATAGTACGTTTTGGAAATTCGTAACATCATACGAATTGTAATTCATAACATCTCATATGAAATGGATGATGGACATTCCCAAATAATACATACAATATGAAACGTAACATATCATACTAAATGGAGTATCTTCGATATACATACAGAATAATATGAAATGCTCTGACTACAGGTTGGGTCACAGAGAAAGAATGGAGGAGTTGAGGAGAGGATATTTTGTCCAACCGATATTTTCCCTTTGAACCTGTGTTTCAAACCTGCAACTCTCCGTTTTCCAGGCCAAATGTAGAAGAACTCTGGCAAAATTAATTTCCTGCCGAAACCCAGGATCGAACCAGGGACATTTAGATCTTCAGTCTAACGCTCTCCCAACTGAGCTATTTCGGCTGCTCTGTGCAATTATAGCCAGGTGTGTGGTTGGCTGTCTGGTGTATTCAGTTGACTAGGATCAGGAATATTTTCTATTCATCTTTCTCCAACAGCGAGTGACAAATGCCCCACATGGATGGAATAATCACGCACGCGTTCTTTTTCAAACTTCTAGAAAGACAATGCTTCCACCTGCTGGTCCCCTGACAAACTCACACATACTTTTAGTTAGAATTTTTGTTGAAATTAGGCTAACCTTTTACTGACGACAGGTACGAAAATGAGCCTCAGTTAATCGGGAGTCTTCTTGCTAACAGACACAGGCTCTCAATGTGTAGTGGAACTTCTAGAAGCACTCAGATAAAATGACCTGTTATTTCATCCGCTGTCCATGAGTAAGTGGTAGTGAACACATCAAATTTGCACTTACCCTTCAGGATGACGCAATATTAATGTGGTCTAACTGACCCATTCATTCTTTATAATTGATATATTATATAAGTTATAGTATTGCTCACAAACACAATTTTAACACATTCTTTGAAAACAAAGTTCTGCTTTTATTTTGTTGAATCATAACTACGTAGATATCATTTCTATTGCATAAAGGCTTTTAATGTACCATTTTTAATTTGTGTTTTTCCTTCGCAGAATTGTCCACACTTAAAATTACTTAGCAGAGGATGGTTTCGATCCATCGACCTCTGGGTTATGGGCCCAGCACACCTCCGCTATGCCACTCTGCTATCTGGTGATTGGTGGCAGTCAGTTGTGAAAGACAAATTGGAATTCGTAACATATCATACGTTTAGTAAAATCTTAACATATTGTACATTTTGCTCATTCGTAATGTATAGTACGTTTTGGAAATTCGTAACATCATACGAATTGTAATTCATAACATCTCATACGAAATGGATGATGGACATTCCCAAATAATACATACAATATGAAACGTAACATATCATACTAAATGGAGTATCTTCGATATACATACAGAATAATATGAAATGCTCTGACTACAGGTTGGGTCACAGAGAAAGAATGGAGGAGTTGAGGAGAGGATATTTTGTCCAACCGATATTTTCCCTTTGAACCTGTGTTTCAAACCTGCAACTCTCCGTTTTCCAGGCCAAATGTAGAAGAACTCTGGCAAAATTAATTTCCTGCCGAAACCCGGGATCGAACCAGGGACATTTAGATCTTCAGTCAAACGCTCTCCCAACTGAGCTATTTCGGCTGCTCTGCACAATTATAGCCAGGTGTGTGGTTGGCTGTCTGGTGTATTCAGTTGACTAGGATCAGGAATATTTTCTATTCATCTTTCTCCAACAGCGAGTGACAAATGCCCCACATGGATGGTATAATCACGCACATGTTCTTTTTCAAACTTCTAGAAAGACAATGCTTCCACCTGCTGGTCCCCTGACATACTCATACATACTTTTAGTTAGAATTTTTGTTGAAATTAGGCTAACCTTTTACTGACGACAGGTACGAAAATGAGCCTCAGTTAATCGGGAGGCTTCTTGCTAACAGACACAGGCTCTCAATGTGTAGTGGAACTTCTAGAAGCACTCAGATAAAATGACCTGTTATTTCATCCGCTGTTCATGAGTAAGTGGTAGTGAACACATCAAATTTGCACTTACCCTTCAGGATGACGCAATATTAATGTGGTCTAACTGACCCATTCATTCTTTATAATTGATATTTTATATAAGTTATAGTATTGCTCACAAACACAATTTTAACACATTCTTTGAAAACAAAGTTCTGCTTTTATTTTGTTGAATCATAACTACGTAGGTATCATTTCTATTGCATAAAGGCTTTTAATGTAGCATTTTTAATTTGTGTTTTTCCTTCGCAAAATTGTCCACACTTAAAATTACTTAGCAGAGGATGGTTTCGATCCATCGACCTCTGGGTTATGGGCCCAGCACGCTTCCGCTGCGCCACTCTGCTATCTGGCGATTGGTGGCAGTCAGTTGTGAAAGACAAATTGGAATTCGTAACATATCATACGTTTAGTAAAATCTTAACATATTGTACATTTTGCTCATTCGTAATGTATAGTACGTTTTGGAAATTCGTAACATCATACGAATTGTAATTCATAACATCTCATACGAAATGGATGATGGACATTCCCAAATAATACATACAATATGAAACGTAACATATCATACTAAATGGAGTATCTTCGATATACATACAGAATAATATGAAATGCTCTGACTACAGGTTGGGTCACAGAGAAAGAATGGAGGAGTTGAGGAGAGGATATTTTGTCCAACCGATATTTTCCCTTTGAACCTGTGTTTCAAACCTGCAACTCTCCGTTTTCCAGGCCAAATGTAGAAGACCTCTGGCAAAATTAATTTCCTGCCGAAACCCGGGATCGAACCAGGGACATTTAGATCTTCAGTCTAACGCTCTCCCAACTGAGCTATTTCGGCTGCTCTGCGCAATTATAGCCAGGTGTGTGGTTGGCTGTCTGGTGTATTCAGTTGACTAGGATCAGGAATATTTTCTATTCATCTTTCTCCAACAGCGAGTGACAAATGCCCCACATGGATGGAATAATCACGCACATGTTCTTTTTCAAACTTCTAGAAAGACAATGCTTCCACCTGCTGGTCCCCTGACATACTCATACATACTTTTAGTTAGAATTTTTGTTGAAATTAGGCTAACCTTTTACTGACGACAGGTACGAAAATGAGCCTCAGTTAATCGGGAGGCTTCTTGCTAACAGACACAGGCTCTCAATGTGTAGTGGAACTTCTAGAAGCACTCAGATAAAATGACCTGTTATTTCATCCGTTGTCCATGAGTAAGTGGTAGTGAACACATCAAATTTGCACTTACCCGTCAGGATGACGCAATATTAATGTGGTCTAACTGACCCATTCATTCTTTATAATTGATATTTTATATAAGTTCTAGTATTGCTCACAAACACAATTTTAACACATTCTTTGAAAACAAAGTTCTGCTTTTATTTTGTTGAATCATAACTACGTAGGTATCATTTCTATTGCATAAAGGCTTTTAATGCAGCATTTTTAATTTGTGTTTTTCCTTCGCAAAATTGTCCACACTTAAAATTACTTAGCAGAGGATGGTTTCGATCCATCGACCTCTGGGTTATGGGCCCAGCACGCTTCCGCTGCGCCACTCTGCTATCTGGCGATTGGTGGCTGTCAGTTGTGAAAGACAAATTGGAATTCGTAACATATCATACGTTTAGTAAAATCTTAACATATTGTACATTTTGCTCATTCGTAATGTATAGTACGTTTTGGAAATTCGTAACATCATACGAATTGTAATTCATAACATCTCATACGAAATGGATGATGGACATTCCCAAATAATACATACAATATGAAACGTAACATATCATACTAAATGGAGTATCTTCGATATACATACAGAATAATATGAAATGCTCTGACTACAGGTTGGGTCACAGAGAAAGAATGGAGGAGTTGAGGAGAGGATATTTTGTCCAACCAATATTTTCCCTTTGAACCTGTGTTTCAAACCTGCAACTCTCCGTTTTCCAGGCCAAATGTTGAAGAACTCTGGCAAAATTAATTTCCTGCCGAAACCCGTGATCGAACCAGGGACATTTAGATCTTCAGTCTAACGCTCTCCCAACTGAGCTATTTCGGCTGCTCTGCACAATTATAGCCAGGTGTGTGGTTGGCTGTCTGGTGTATTCAGTTGACTAGGATCAGGAATATTTTCTATTCATCTTTCTCCAACAGCGAGTGACAAATGCCCCACATGGATGGTATAATCACGCACATGTTCTTTTTCAAACTTCTAGAAAGACAATGCTTCCACCTGCTGGTCCCCTGACATACTCATACATACTTTAAGTTAGAATTTTTGTTGAAATTAGGCTAACCTTTTACTGACGACAGGTACGAAAATGAGCCTCAGTTAATCGGGAGGCTTCTTGCTAACAGACACAGGCTCTCAATGTGTAGTGGAACTTCTAGAAGCACTCAGATAAAATGACCTGTTATTTCATCCGCTGTCCATGAGTAAGTGGTAGTGAACACATCAAATTTGCACTTACCCTTCAGGATGACGCAATATTAATGTGGTCTAACTGAACCCATTCATTCTTTATAATTGATATTTTATATAAGTTCTAGTATTGCTCACAAACACAATTTTAACACATTCTTTGAAAACAAAGTTCTGCTTTTATTTTGTTGAATCATAACTACGTAGATATCATTTCTATTGCATAAAGGCTTTTAATGTACCATTTTTAATTTGTGTTTTTCCTTCGCAGAATTGTCCACACTTAAAATTACTTAGCAGAGGATGGTTTCGATCCATCGACCTCTGGGTTATGGGCCCAGCACGCTTCCGCTGCACCACTTTGCTATCTGGTGATTGGTGGCAGTCAGTTGTGAAAGACAAATTGGAATTCGTAACATATCATACGTTTAGTAAAATCTTAACATATTGTACATTTTACTCATTTGTAATGTATAGTACGTTTTGGAAATTCGTAACATCATACGAATTGTAATTCATAACATCTCATACGAAATGGATGATGGACATTCCCAAATAATACATACAATATGAAACGTAACATATCATACTAAATGGAGTATCTTCGATATACATACAGAATAATATGAAATGCTCTGACTACAGGTTGGGTCACAGAGAAAGAATGGAGGAGTTGAGGAGAGGATATTTTGTCCAACCGATATTTTCCCTTTGAACCTGTGTTTCAAACCTGCAACTCTCCGTTTTCCAGGCCAAATGTAGAAGAACTCTGGCAAAATTAATTTCCTGCCGAAACCCGGGATCGAACCAGGGACATTTAGATCTTCAGTCTAACGCTCTCCCAACTGAGCTATTTCGGCTGCTCTGCGCAATTATAGCCAGGTGTGTGGTTGGCTGTCTGGTGTATTCAGTTGACTAGGATCAGGAATATTTTCTATTCATCTTTCTCCAACAGCGAGTGACAAATGCCCCACATGGATGGAATAATCACGCACATGTTCTTTTTCAAACTTCTAGAAAGACAATGCTTCCACCTGCTGGTCCCCTGACATACTCATACATACTTTTAGTTAGAATTTTTGTTGAAATTAGGCTAACCTTTTACTGACGACAGGTACGAAAATGAGCCTCAGTTAATCGGGAGGCTTCTTGCTAACAGACACAGGCTCTCAATGTGTAGTGGAACTTCTAGAAGCACTCAGATAAAATGACCTGTTATTTCATCCGTTGTCCATGAGTAAGTGGTAGTGAACACATCAAATTTGCACTTACCCGTCAGGATGACGCAATATTAATGTGGTCTAACTGACCCATTCATTCTTTATAATTGATATTTTATATAAGTTCTAGTATTGCTCACAAACACAATTTTAACACATTCTTTGAAAACAAAGTTCTGCTTTTATTTTGTTGAATCATAACTACGTAGGTATCATTTCTATTGCATAAAGGCTTTTAATGTAGCATTTTTAATTTGTGTTTTTCCTTCGCAAAATTGTCCACACTTAAAATTACTTAGCAGAGGATGGTTTCGATCCATCGACCTCTGGGTTATGGGCCCAGCACGCTTCCGCTGCGCCACTCTGCTATCTGGTGATTGGTGGCAGTCAGTTGTGAAAGACAAATTGGAATTCGTAACATATCATACGTTTAGTAAAATCTTAACATATTGTACATTTTGCTCATTCGTAATGTATAGTACGTTTTGGAAATTCGTAACATCATACGAATTGTAATTCATAACATCTCATACGAAATGGATGATGGACATTCCCAAATAATACATACAATATGAAACGTAACATATCATACTAAATGGAGTATCTTCGATATACATACAGAATAATATGAAATGCTCTGACTACAGGTTGGGTCACAGAGAAAGAATGGAGGAGTTGAGGAGAGGCAATTTTGTCCAACCGATATTTTCCCTTTGAACCTGTGTTTCAAACCTGCAACTCTCCGTTTTCCAGGCCAAATGTAGAAGAACTCTGGCAAAATTAATTTCCTGCCGAAACCCGGGATCGAACCAGGGACATTTAGATCTTCAGTCTAATGCTCTCCCAACTGAGCTATTTCGGATGCTCTGCGCAATTAAAGCCAGGTGTGTGGTTGGCTGTCTGGTGTATTCAGTTGACTAGGATCAGGAATATTTTCTATTCATCTTTCTCCAACAGCGAGTGACAAATGCCCCACATGGATGGAAAAATCACGCACATGTTCTTTTTCAAACTTCTAGAAAGACAATGCTTCCACCTGCTGGTCCCCTGACATACTCATACATACTTTTAGTTAGAATTTTTGTTGAAATTAGGCTAACCTTTTACTGACGACAGGTACGAAAATGAGCCTCAGTTAATCGGGAGGCTTCTTGCTAACAGACACAGGCTCTCAATGTGTAGTGGAACTTCTAGAAGCACTCAGATAAAATGACCTGTTATTTCATCCGCTGTCCATGAGTAAGTGGTAGTGAACACATCAAATTTGCACTTACCCTTCAGGATGACGCAATATTAATGTGGTCTAACTGACCCATTCATTCTTCATAATTGATATATTATATAAGTTATAGTATTGCTCACAAACACAATTTTAACACATTCTTTGAAAACAAAGTTCTGCTTTTATTTTGTTGAATCATAACTACGTAGATATCATTTCTATTGCTTAAAGGCTTTTAATGTACCATTTTTAATTTGTGTTTTTCCTTCGCAGAATTGTCCACACTTAAAATTACTTAGCAGAGGATGGTTTCGATCCATCGACCTCTGGGTTATGGGCCCAGCACGCTTCCGCTGCGCCACTCTGCTATCTGGTGATTGGTGGCAGTCAGTTGTGAAAGACAAATTGGAATTCGTAACATATCATACGTTTAGTAAAATCTTAACATATTGTACATTTTGCTCATTCGTAATGTATAGTACGTTTTGGAAATTCGTAACATCATACGAATTGTAATTCATAACATCTCATACGAAATGGATGATGGACATTCCCAAATAATACATACAATATGAAACGTAACATATCATACTAAATGGAGTATCTTCGATATACATACAGAATAATATGAAATGCTCTGACTACAGGTTGGGTCACAGAGAAAGAATGGAGGAGTTGAGGAGAGGATATTTTGTCCAACCGATATTTTCCCTTTGAACCTGTGTTTCAAACCTGCAACTCTCCGTTTTCCAGGCCAAATGTAGAAGAACTCTGGCAAAATTAATTTCCTGCCGAAACCCGGGATCGAACCAGGGACATTTAGATCTTCAGTCTAACGCTCTCCCAACTGAGCTATTTCGGCTGCTCTGCACAATTATAGCCAGGTGTGTGGTTGGCTGTCTGGTGTATTCAGTTGACTAGGATCAGGAATATTTTCTATTCATCTTTCTCCAACAGCGAGTGACAAATGCCCCACATGGATGGTATAATCACGCACATGTTCTTTTTCAAACTTCTAGAAAGACAATGCTTCCACCTGCTGGTCCCCTGACATACTCATACATACTTTTAGTTAGAATTTTTGTTGAAATTAGGCTAACCTTTTACTGACGACAGGTACGAAAATGAGCCTCAGTTAATCGGGAGGCTTCTTGCTAACAGACACAGGCTCTCAATGTGTAGTGGAACTTCTAGAAGCACTCAGATAAAATGACCTGTTATTTCATCCGCTGTCCATGAGTAAGTGGTAGTGAACACATCAAATTTGCACTTACCCTTCAGGATGACGCAATATTAATGTGGTCTAACTGACCCATTCATTCTTCATAATTGATATATTATATAAGTTATAGTATTGCTCACAAACACAATTTTAACACATTCTTTGAAAACAAAGTTCTGCTTTTATTTTGTTGAATCATAACTACGTAGATATCATTTCTATTGCTTAAAGGCTTTTAATGTACCATTTTTAATTTGTGTTTTTCCTTCGCAGAATTGTCCACACTTAAAATTACTTAGCAGAGGATGGTTTCGATCCATCGACCTCTGGGTTATGGGCCCAGCACGCTTCCGCTGCGCCACTCTGCTATCTGGTGATTGGTGGCAGTCAGTTGTGAAAGACAAATTGGAATTCGTAACATATCATACGTTTAGTAAAATCTTAACATATTGTACATTTTGCTCATTCGTAATGTATAGTACGTTTTGGAAATTCGTAACATCATACGAATTGTAATTCATAACATCTCATACGAAATGGATGATGGACATTCCCAAATAATACATACAATATGAAACGTAACATATCATACTAAATGGAGTATCTTCGATATACATACAGAATAATATGAAATGCTCTGACTACAGGTTGGGTCACAGAGAAAGAATGGAGGAGTTGAGGAGAGGATATTTTGTCCAACCGATATTTTCCCTTTGAACCTGTGTTTCAAACCTGCAACTCTCCGTTTTCCAGGCCAAATGTAGAAGAACTCTGGCAAAATTAATTTCCTGCCGAAACCCGGGATCGAACCAGGGACATTTAGATCTTCAGTCTAACGCTCTCCCAACTGAGCTATTTCGGCTGCTCTGCACAATTATAGCCAGGTGTGTGGTTGGCTGTCTGGTGTATTCAGTTGACTAGGATCAGGAATATTTTCTATTCATCTTTCTCCAACAGCGAGTGACAAATGCCCCACATGGATGGTATAATCACGCACATGTTCTTTTTCAAACTTCTAGAAAGACAATGCTTCCACCTGCTGGTCCCCTGACATACTCATACATACTTTTAGTTAGAATTTTTGTTGAAATTAGGCTAACCTTTTACTGACGACAGGTACGAAAATGAGCCTCAGTTAATCGGGAGGCTTCTTGCTAACAGACACAGGCTCTCAATGTGTAGTGGAACTTCTAGAAGCACTCAGATAAAATGACCTGTTATTTCATCCGCTGTCCATGAGTAAGTGGTAGTGAACACATCAAATTTGCACTTACCCTTCAGGATGACGCAATATTAATGTGGTCTAACTGACCCATTCATTCTTTATAATTGATATTTTATATAAGTTCTAGTATTGCTCACAAACACAATTTTAACACATTCTTTGAAAACAAAGTTCTGCTTTTATTTTGTTGAATCATAACTACGTAGGTATCATTTCTATTGCATAAAGGCTTTTAATGTAGCATTTTTAATTTGTGTTTTTCCTTCGCAAAATTGTCCACACTTAAAATTACTTAGCAGAGGATGGTTTCGATCCATCGACCTCTGGGTTATGGGCCCAGCACGCTTCCGCTGCGCCACTCTGCTATCTGGCGATTGGTGGCAGTCAGTTGTGAAAGACAAACTGGAATTCGTAACATATCATACGTTTAGTAAAATCTTAACATATTGTACATTTTGCTCATTCGTAATGTATAGTACGTTTTGGAAATTCGTAACATCATACGAATTGTAATTCATAACATCTCATACGAAATGGATGATGGACATTCCCAAATAATACATACAATATGAAACGTAACATATCATACTAAATGGAGTATCTTCGATATACATACAGAATAATATGAAATGCTCTGACTACAGGTTGGGTCACAGAGAAAGAATGGAGGAGTTGAGGAGAGGATATTTTGTCCAACCGATATTTTCCCTTTGAACCTGTGTTTCAAACCTGCAACTCTCCGTTTTCCAGGCCAAATGTAGAAGAACTCTGGCAAAATTAATTTCCTGCCGAAACCCGGGATCGAACCAGGGACATTTAGATCTTCAGTCTAACGCTCTCCCAAATGAGCTATTTCGGCTGCTCTGCACAATTATAGCCAGGTGTGTGGTTGGCTGTCTGGTGTATTCAGTTGACTAGGATCAGGAATATTTTCTATTCATCTTTCTCCAACAGCGAGTGACAAATGCCCCACATGGATGGTATAATCACGCACATGTTCTTTTTCAAACTTCTAGAAAGACAATGCTTCCACCTGCTGGTCCCCTGACATACTCATACATACTTTTAGTTAGAATTTTTGTTGAAATTAGGCTAACCTTTTACTGACGACAGGTACGAAAATGAGCCTCAGTTAATCGGGAGGCTTCTTGCTAACAGACACAGGCTCTCAATGTGTAGTGGAACTTCTAGAAGCACTCAGATAAAATGACCTGTTATTTCATCCGCTGTCCATGAGTAAGTGGTAGTGAACACATCAAATTTGCACTTACCCTTCAGGATGACGCAATATTAATGTGGTCTAACTGACCCATTCATTCTTTATAATTGATATTTTATATAAGTTCTAGTATTGCTCACAAACACAATTTTAACACATTCTTTGAAAACAAAGTTCTGCTTTTATTTTGTTGAATCATAACTACGTAGGTATCATTTCTATTGCATAAAGGCTTTTAATGTAGCATTTTTAATTTGTGTTTTTCCTTCGCAAAATTGTCCACACTTAAAATTACTTAGCAGAGGATGGTTTCGATCCATCGACCTCTGGGTTATGGGCCCAGCACGCTTCCGCTGCGTCACTCTGCTATCTGGCGATTGGTGGCAGTCAGTTGTGAAAGACAAATTGGAATTCGTAACATATCATACGTTTAGTAAAATCTTAACATATTGTACATTTTGCTCATTCGTAATGTATAGTACGTTTTGGAAATTCGTAACATCATACGAATTGTAATTCATAACATCTCATACGAAATGGATGATGGACATTCCCAAATAATACATACAATATGAAACGTAACATATCATACTAAATGGAGTATCTTCGATATACATACAGAATAATATGAAATGCTCTGACTACAGGTTGGGTCACAGAGAAAGAATGGAGGAGTTGAGGAGAGGATATTTTGTCCAACCGATATTTTCCCTTTGAACCTGTGTTTCAAACCTGCAACTCTCCGTTTTCCAGGCCAAATGTAGAAGAACTCTGGCAAAATTAATTTCCTGACGAAACCCGGGATCGAACCAGGGACATTTAGATCTTCAGTCTAACGCTCTCCCAACTGAGCTATTTCGGCTGCTCTGCACAATTATAGCCAGGTGTGTTGTTGGCTGTCTGGTGTATTCAGTTGACTAGGATCAGGAATATTTTCTATTCATCTATCTCCAACAGCGAGTGACAAATGCCCCACATGGATGGTATAATCACGCACATGTTCTTTTTCAAACTTCTAGAAAGACAATGCTTCCACCTGCTGGTCCCCTGACATACTCATACATACTTTAAGTTAGAATTTTTGTTGAAATTAGGCTAACCTTTTACTGACGACAGGTACGAAAATGAGCCTCAGTTAATCGGGAGGCTTCTTGCTAACAGACACAGGCTCTCAATGTGTAGTGGAACTTCTAGAAGCACTCAGATAAAATGACCTGTTATTTCATCCGCTGTCCATGAGTAAGTGGTAGTGAACACATCAAATTTGCACTTACCCTTCAGGATGACGCAATATTAATGTGGTCTAACTGACCCATTCATTCTTTATAATTGATATTTTATATAAGTTCTAGTATTGCTCACAAACACAATTTTAACACATTCTTTGAAAACAAAGTTCTGCTTTTATTTTGTTGAATCATAACTACGTAGGTATCATTTCTATTGCATAAAGGCTTTTAATGTAGCATTTTTAATTTGTGTTTTTCCTTCGCAAAATTGTCCACACTTAAAATTACTTAGCAGAGGATGGTTTCGATCCATCGACCTCTGGGTTATGGGCCCAGCACGCTTCCGCTGCGTCACTCTGCTATCTGGCGATTGGTGGCAGTCAGTTGTGAAAGACAAATTGGAATTCGTAACATATCATACGTTTAGTAAAATCTTAACATATTGTACATTTTGCTCATTCGTAATGTATAGTACGTTTTGGAAATTCGTAACATCATACGAATTGTAATTCATAACATCTCATACGAAATGGATGATGGACATTCCCAAATAATACATACAATATGAAACGTAACATATCATACTAAATGGAGTATCTTCGATATACATACAGAATAATATGAAATGCTCTGACTACAGGTTGGGTCACAGAGAAAGAATGGAGGAGTTGAGGAGAGGATATTTTGTCCAACCGATATTTTCCCTTTGAACCTGTGTTTCAAACCTGCAACTCTCCGTTTTCCAGGCCAAATGTAGAAGAACTCTGGCAAAATTAATTTCCTCCCGAAACCCGGGATCGAACCAGGGACATTTAGATCTTCAGTCTAACGCTCTCCCAACTGAGCTATTTCGGCTGCTCTGCACAATTATAGCCAGGTGTGTTGTTGGCTGTCTGGTGTATTCAGTTGACTAGGATCAGGAATATTTTCTATTCATCTTTCTCCAACAGCGAGTGACAAATGCCCCACATGGATGGTATAATCACGCACATGTTCTTTTTCAAACTTCTAGAAAGACAATGCTTCCACCTGCTGGTCCCCTGACATACTCATACATACTTTAAGTTAGAATTTTTGTTGAAATTAGGCTAACCTTTTACTGACGACAGGTACGAAAATGAGCCTCAGTTAATCGGGAGGCTTCTTGCTAACAGACACAGGCTCTCAATGTGTAGTGGAACTTCTAGAAGCACTCAGATAAAATGACCTGTTATTTCATCCGCTGTCCATGAGTAAGTGGTAGTGAACACATCAAATTTGCACTTACCCTTCAGGATGACGCAATATTAATGTGGTCTAACTGACCCATTCATTCTTTATAATTGATATTTTATATAAGTTCTAGTATTGCTCACAAACACAATTTTAACACATTCTTTGAAAACAAAGTTCTGCTTTTATTTTGTTGAATCATAACTACGTAGGTATCATTTCTATTGCATAAAGGCTTTTAATGTAGCATTTTTAATTTGTGTTTTTCCTTCGCAAAATTGTCCACACTTAAAATTACTTAGCAGAGGATGGTTTCGATCCATCGACCTCTGGGTTATGGGCCCAGCACGCTTCCGCTGCGCCACTCTGCTATCTGGCGATTGGTGGCAGTCAGTTGTGAAAGACAAATTGGAATTCGTAACATATCATACGTTTAGTAAAATCTTAACATATTGTACATTTTGCTCATTCGTAATGTATAGTACGTTTTGGAAATTCGTAACATCATACGAATTGTAATTCATAACATCTCATACGAAATGGATGATGGACATTCCCAAATAATACATACAATATGAAACGTAACATATCATACTAAATGGAGTATCTTCGATATACATACAGAATAATATGAAATGCTCTGACTACAGGTTGGGTCACAGAGAAAGAATGGAGGAGTTGAGGAGAGGATATTTTGTCCAACCGATATTTTCCCTTTGAACCTGTGTTTCAAACCTGCAACTCTCCGTTTTCCAGGCCAAATGTAGAAGAACTCTGGCAAAAGTAATTTCCTGCCGAAACCCGGGATCGAACCAGGGACATTTAGATCTTCAGTCTAACGCTCTCCCAACTGAGCTATTTCGGCTGCTCTGCACAATTATAGCCAGGTGTGTGGTTGGCTGTCTGGTGTATTCAGTTGACTAGGATCAGGAATATTTTCTATTCATCTTTCTCCAACAGCGAGTGACAAATGCCCCACATGGATGGTATAATCACGCACATGTTCTTTTTCAAACTTCTAGAAAGACAATGCTTCCACCTGCTGGTCCCCTGACATACTCATACATACTTTAAGTTAGAATTTTTGTTGAAATTAGGCTAACCTTTTACTGACGACAGGTACGAAAATGAGCCTCAGTTAATCGGGAGGCTTCTTGCTAACAGACACAGGCTCTCAATGTGTAGTGGAACTTCTAGAAGCACTCAGATAAAATGACCTGTTATTTCATCCGCTGTCCATGAGTAAGTGGTAGTGAACACATCAAATTTGCACTTACCCTTCAGGATGACGCAATATTAATGTGGTCTAACTGACCCATTCATTCTTTATAATTGATATATTATATAAGTTATAGTATTGCTCACAAACACAATTTTAACACATTCTTTGAAAACAAAGTTCTGCTTTTATTTTGTTGAATCATAACTACGTAGATATCATTTCTATTGCATAAAGGCTTTTAATGTACCATTTTTAATTTGTGTTTTTCCTTCGCAGAATTGTCCACACTTAAAATTACTTAGCAGAGGATGGTTTCGATCCATCGACCTCTGGGTTATGGGCCCAGCACGCTTCCGCTGCGCCACTCTGCTATCTGGTGATTGGTGGCAGTCAGTTGTGAAAGACAAATTGGAATTCGTAACATATCATACGTTTAGTAAAATCTTAACATATTGTACATTTTGCTCATTCGTAATGTATAGTACGTTTTGGAAATTCGTAACATCATACGAATTGTAATTCATAACATCTCATACGAAATGGATGATGGACATTCCCAAATAATACATACAATATGAAACGTAACATATCATACTAAATGGAGTATCTTCGATATACATACAGAATAATATGAAATGCTCTGACTACAGGTTGGGTCACAGAGAAAGAATGGAGGAGTTGAGGAGAGGATATTTTGTCCAACCGATATTTTCCCTTTGAACCTGTGTTTCAAACCTGCAACTCTCCGTTTTCCAGGCCAAATGTAGAAGAACTCTGGCAAAATTAATTTCCTGCCGAAACCCGGGATCGAACCATGGACATTTAGATCTTCAGTCTAACGCTCTCCCAACGGAGCTATTTCTGCTGCTCTGCGCAAATATAGCCAGGTGTGTGGTTGGCTGTCTGGTGTATTCAGTTGACTAGGATCAGGAATATTTTCTATTCATCTTTCTCCAACAGCGAGTGACAAATGCCCCACATGGATGGAATAATCACGAACATGTTCTTTTTCAAACTTCTAGAAAGACAATGCTTCCACCTGCTGGTCCCCTGACATACTCATACATACTTTTAGTTAGAATTTTTGTTGAAATTAGGCTAACCTTTTACTGACGACAGGTACGAAAATGAGCCTCAGTTAATCGGGAGGCTTCTTGCTAACAGACACAGGCTCTCAATGTGTAGTGGAACTTCTAGAAGCACTCAGATAAAATGACCTGTTATTTCATCCGTTGTCCATGAGTAAGTGGTAGTGAACACATAAAATTTGCACTTACCCGTCAGGATGACGCAATATTAATGTGGTCTAACTGACCCATTCATTCTTTATAATTGATATATTACATAAGTTATAGTATTGCTCACAAACACAATTTTAAATACATTCTTTGAAAACAAAGTTCTGCTTTTATTTTGTTGAATCATAACTACGTAGATATCATTTCTATTGCATAAAGGCTTTTAATGTACCATTTTTAATTTGTGTTTTTCCTTCGCAGAATTGTCCACACTTAAAATTACTTAGCAGAGGATGGTTTCGATCCATCGACCTCTGGGTTATGGGCCCAGCACGCTTCCGCTGCGCCACTCTGCTAACTGGTTGGTTGGTGGCAGTCAGTTGTGAAAGACAAATTGGAATTCGTAACATATCATACGTTTAGTAAAACCTTAACATATTGTACATTTTGCTCATTCGTAATGTATAGTACGTTTTGGAAATTCGTAACATCATACGAATCGTAATTCATAACATGTCATACGAAATGGATGATGGACATTCCCAAATAATACATACAATATGAAACGTAACATATCATACTAAATGGAGTATCTTCGATATACATACAGAATAATATGAAATGCTCTGACTACAGGTTGGGTCACAGAGAAAGAATGGAGGAGTCGAGGAGAGGATATTTTGTCCAACCGATATTTTCCCTTTGAACCTGTGTTTCAAACCTGCAACTCTCCGTTTTCCAGGCCAAATGTAGAAGAACTCTGGCAAAATTGATTTCCTGCCGAAACCCGGGATCGAACCATGGACATTTAGATCTTCAGTCTAACGCTCTCCCAACTGAGCTATTTCGGCTGCTCTGCGCAATTATAGCCAGGTGTGTGGTTGGCTGTCTGGTGTATTCAGTTGACTAGGATCAGGAATATTTTCTATTCATCTTTCTCCAACAGCGAGTGACAAATGCCCCACATGGATGGAATAATCACGCACATGTTCTTTTTCAAACTTCTAGAAAGACAATGCTTCCACCTGCTGGTCCCCTGACATACTCATACATACTTTTAGGTAGAATTTTTGTTGAAATTAGGCTAACCTTTTACTGACGACAGGTACGAAAATGAGCCTCAGTTAATCGGGAGGCTTCTTGCTAACAGACACAGGCTCTCAATGTGTAGTGGAACTTCTAGAAGCACTCAGATAAAATGACCTGTTATTTCATCCGCTGTCCATGAGTAAGTGGTAGTGAACACATCAAATTTGCACTTACCCTTCAGGATGACGCAATATTAATGTGGTCTAACTGACCCATTCATTCTTTATAATTGATATATTATATAAGTTATAGTATTGCTCACAAACACAATTTTAACACATTCTTTGAAAACAAAGTTCTGCTTTTATTTTGTTGAATCATAACTACGTAGGTATCATTTCTATTGCATAAAGGCTTTTAATGTACCATTTTTAATTTGTGTTTTTCCTTCGCAGAATTGTCCACACTTAAAATTACTTAGCAGACGATGGTTTCGATCCATCGACCTCTGGGTTATGGGCCCAGCACGCTTCCGCTGCGCCACTCTGCTAACTGGTTGATTGGTGGCAGTCAGTTGTGAAAGACAAATTGTAATTCGTAACATATCATTCGTTTAGTAAAATCTTAACATATTGTACATTTTGCTCATTCGTAATGTATAGTACGTTTTGGAAATTCGTAACATCATACGAATCGTAATTCATAACATGTCATACGAAATGGATGATGGACATTCCCAAATAATACATACAATATGAAACGTAACATATCATACTAAATGGAGTATCTTCGATATACATACAGAATAATATGAAATGCTCTGACTACAGGTTGGGTCACAGAGAAAGAATGGAGGAGTTGAGGAGAGGATATTTTGTCCAACCGATATTTTCCCTTTGAACCTGTGTTTCAAACCTGCAACTCTCCGTTTTCCAGGCCAAATGTAGAAGAACTCTGGCAAAATTAATTTCCTGCCGAAACCCGGGATCGAACCATGGACATTTAGATCTTCAGTCTAACGCTCTCCCAACTTAGCTATTTCTGCTGCTCTGCGCAATTATAGCGGGGTGTGTGGTTGGCTGTCTGGTGTATTCAGTTGACTAGGATCAGGAATATTTTCCATTCATCTTTCTCCAACAGCGAGTGACAAATGCCCCACATGGATGGAATAATCACGCACATGTTCTTTTTCAAACTTCTAGAAAGACAATGCTTCCACCTGCTGGTCCCCTGACATACTCATACATACTTTTAGTTAGAATTTTTGTTGAAATTAGGCTAACCTTTTACTGACGACAGGTACGAAAATGAGCCTCAGTTAATCGGGAGGCTTCTTGCTAACAGACACAGGCTCTCAATGTGTAGTGGAACTTCTAGAAGCACTCAGATAAAATGACCTGTTATTTCATCCGCTGTCCATGAGTAAGTGGTAGTGAACACATCAAATTTGCACTTACCCTTCAGGATGACGCAATATTAATGTGGTCTAACTGACCCATTCATTCTTTATAAGTGATATATTATATAAGTTATAGTATTGCTCACAAACACAATTTTAACACATTCTTTGAAAACATAGTTCTGCTTTTATTTTGTTGAATCATAACTATGTAGGTATCATTTCTATTGCATAAAGGCTTTTAATGTAGCATTTTTAATTTGTGTTTTTCCTTCGCAGAATTGTCCACACTTAAAATTACTTAGCAGAGGATGGTTTCGATCCATCGACCTCTGGGTTATGGGCCCAGCACGCTTCCGCTGCGCCACTCTGCTATCTGGTGATTGGTGGCAGTCAGTTGTGAAAGACAAATTGGAATTCGTAACATATCATACGTTTAGTAAAATCTTAACATATTGTACATTTTGCTCATTCGTAATGTATAGTACGTTTTGGAAATTCGTAACATCATACGAATTGTAATTCATAACATCTCATACGAAATGGATGATGGACATTCCCAAATAATACATACAATATGAAACGTAACATATCATACTAAATGGAGTATCTTCGATATACATACAGAATAATATGAAATGCTCTGACTACAGGTTGGGTCACAGCGAAAGAATGGAGGAGTTGAGGAGAGGATATTTTGTCCAACCGATATTTTCCCTTTGAACCTGTGTTTCAAACCTGCAACTCTCCGTTTTCCAGGCCAAATGTAGAAGAACTCTGGCAAAACTAATTTCCTGCCGAAACCCGAGATCAAACTAGGGACATTTAGATCTTCACTCTAACGCTCTCCTAACTGAGCTATTTCGGCTGCTCTGCACAATTATACCCAGGTGTGTGGTTGGCTGTCTGGTGTATTCAGTTGACTAGGATCAGGAATATTTTCTATTCATCTTTCTCCAACAGCGAGTGACAAATGCCCCACATGGATGGAATAATCACGCACACGTTCTTTTTCAAACTTCTAGAAAGACAATGCTTCCACCTGCTGGTCCCCTGACAAACTCACACATACTTTTAGTCAGAATTTTTGTTGAAATTAGGCTAACCTTTTACTGACGACAGGTACGAAAATGAGCCTCAGTTAATCGGGAGTCTTCTTGCTAACAGACACAGGCTCTCAATGTGTAGTGGAACTTCTAGAAGCACTCAGATAAAATGACCTGTTATTTCATCCGCTGTCCATGAGTAAGTGGTAGTGAACACATCAAATTTGCACTTACCCTTCAGGATGACGCAATATTAATGTGGTCTAACTGACCCATTCATTCTTTATAATTGATATATTATATAAGTTATAGTATTGCTCACAAACACAATTTTAACACATTCTTTGAAAACAACGTTCTGCTTTTAATTTGTTGAATCATAACTACGTAGGTATCATTTCTATTGCATAAAGGCTTTTAATGTAGCATTTTTAATTTGTGTTTTTCCTTCGCAGAATTGTCCACACTTAAAATTACTTAGCAGAGGATGGTTTCGATCCATCGACCTCTGGGTTATGGGCCCAGCACGCTTCCGGTGCGCCACTCTGCTATCTGGTGATTGGTGGAAGTCAGTTGTGAAAGACAAATTGGAATTCGTAACATATCATACGTTTAGTAAAATCTTAACATATTGTACATTTTGCTCATTCGTAATGTATAGTACGTTTTGGAAATTCGTAACATCATACGAATTGTAATTCATAGCATCTCATACGAAATGGATGATGGACATTCCCAAATAATACATACAATATGAAACGTAACATATCATATTAAATGGAGTATCTTCGATATACATACAGAATAATATGAAATGCTCTGACTACAGGTTGGGTCACAGAGAAAGAATGGAGGAGTTGAGGAGAGGATATTTTGTCCAACCGATATTTTCCCTTTGAACCTGTGTTTCAAACCTGCAACTCTCCGTTTTCCAGGCCAAATGTAGAAGAACTCTGGCAAAATTAATTTCCTGCCGAAACCCGGGATCGAACCAGGAACATTTAGATCTTCAGTCTAACGCTCTCCCAACTGAGCTATTTCGGCTGCTCTGCACAATTATACCCAGGTGTGTGGTTGGCTGTCTGGTGTATTCAGTTGACTAGGATCAGGAATATTTTTTTTTCATCTTTCTCCAACAGCGAGTGACAAATGCCCCACATGGATGGAATAATCACGCACACGTTCTTTTTCAAACTTCTAGAAAGACAATGCTTCCACCTGCTGGTCCCCTGACAAACTCACACATACTTTTAGTTAGAATTTTTGTTGAAATTAGGCTAACCTTTTACTGACGACAGGTACGAAAGTGAGCCTCAGTTAATCGGGAGTCTTCTTGCTAACAGACACAGGCTCTCAATGTGTAGTGGAACTTCTAGAAGCACTCAGATAAAATGACCTGTTATTTCATCCGCTGTCCATGAGTAAGTGGTAGTGAACACATCAAATTTGCACTTACCCTTCAGGATGACGCAATATTAATGTGGTCTAACTGACCCATTCATTCTTTATAATTGATATATTATATAAGTTATAGTATTGCTCACAAACACAATTTTAACAAATTCTTTGAAAACAAAGTTCTGCTTTTATTTTGTTGAATCATAACTACGTAGGTATCATTTCTATTGCATAAAGGCTTTTAATGTAGCATTTTTAATTTGTGTTTTTCCTTCGCAGAATTGTCCACACTTAAAATTACTTAGCAGAGGATGGTTTCGATCCATCGACCTCTGGGTTATGGGCCCAACACGCTTCCGGTGCGCCACTCTGCTATCTGGTGATTGGTGGCAGTCAGTTGTGAAAGACAAATTGGAATTCGTAACATATCATACGTTTAGTAAAATCTTAACATATTGTACATTTTGCTCATTCGTAATGTATAGTACGTTTTGGAAATTCGTAACATCATACGAATTGTAATTCATAACATCTCATACGAAATGGATGATGGACATTCCCAAATAATACATACAATACGAAACGTAACATATCATACTAAATGGAGTATCTTCGATATACATACAGAATAATATGAAATGCTCTGACTACAGGTTGGGTCACAGAGAAAGAATGGAGGAGTTGAGGAGAGGATATTTTGTCCAACCGATATTTTCCCTTTGAACCTGTGTTTCAAACCTGCAACTCTCCGTTTTCCAGGCCAAATGTAGAAGAACTCTGGCAAAACTAATTTCCTGCCGAAACCCGGGATCGAACTAGGGACATTTAGATCTTCACTCTAACGCTCTCCTAACTGAGCTATTTCGGCTGCTCTGCACAATTATACCCAGGTGTGTGGTTGGCTGTCTGGTGTATTCAGTTGACTAGGATCAGGAATATTTTCTATTCATCTTTCTCCAACAGCGAGTGACAAATGCCCCACATGGATGGAATAATCACGCACACGTTCTTTTTCAAACTTCTAGAAAGACAATGCTTCCACCTGCTGGTCCCCTGACAAACTCACACATACTTTTAGTTAGAATTTTTGTTGAAATTAGGCTAACCTTTTACTGACGACAGGTACGAAAATGAGCCTCAGTTAATCGGGAGTCTTCTTGCTAACAGACACAGGCTCTCAATGTGTAGTGGAACTTCTAGAATCACTCAGATAAAATGACCTGTTATTTCATCCGCTGTCCATGAGTAAGTGGTAGTGAACACATCAAATTTGCACTTACCCTTCAGGATGACGCAATATTAATGTGGTCTAACTGACCCATTCATTCTTTATAATTGATATATTATATAAGTTATAGTATTGCTCACAAACACAATTTTAACAAATTCTTTGAAAACAAAGTTCTGCTTTTATTTTGTTGAATCATAACTACGTAGGTATCATTTCTATTGCATAAAGGCTTTTAATGTAGCATTTTTAATTTGTGTTTTTCCTTCGCAGAACTGTCCACACTTAAAATTACTTAGCAGAGGATGGTTTCGATCCATTGACCTCTGGGTTATGGGCCCAACACGTTTCCGCTGCGCCACTCTGCTATCTGGTGATTGGTGGCAGTCAGTTGTGAAAGACAAATTGGAATTCGTAACATATCATACGTTTAGTAAAATCTTAACATATTGTACATTTTGCTCATTCGTAATGTATAGTACGTTTTGGAAATTCGTAACATCATACGAATTGTAATTCATAACATCTCATACGAAATGGATGATGGACATTCCCAAATAATACATACAATACGAAACGTAACATATCATACTAAATGGAGTATCTTCGATATACATACAGAATAATATGAAATGCTCTGACTACAGGTTGGGTCACAGAGAAAGAATGGAGGAGTTGAGGAGAGGATATTTTGTCCAACCGATATTTTCCCTTTGAACCTGTGTTTCAAACCTGCAACTCTCCGTTTTCCAGGCCAAATGTAGAAGAACTCTGGCAAAACTAATTTCCTGCCGAAACCCGGGATCGAACCAGGGACATTCAGATCTTCAGTCTAACGCTCTCCCAACTGAGCTATTTCGGCTGCTCTGCACAATTATACCCAGGTGTGTGGTTGGCTGTCTGGTGTATTCAGTTGACTAGGATCAGGAATATTTTCTATTCATCTTTCTCCAACAGCGAGTGACAAATGCCCCACATGGATGGAATAATCACGCACATGTTCTTTTTCAAACTTCTAGAAAGACAATGCTTCCACCTGCTGGTCCCCTGACAAACTCACACATACTTTTAGTTAGAATTTTTGTTGAAATTAGGCTAACCTTTTACTGACGACAGGTACGAAAATGAGCCTCAGTTAATCGGGAGGCTTCTTGCTAACAGACACAGGCTCTCAATGTGTAGTGGAACTTCTAGAAGCACTCAGATAAAATGACCTGTTATTTCATCCGCTGTCCATGAGTAAGTGGTAGTGAACACATCAAATTTGCACTTACCCTTCAGGATGACGCAATATTAATGTGGTCTAACTGACCCATTCATTCTTTATAATTGATATATTATATAAGTTATAGTATTGCTCACAAACACAATTTTAACACATTCTTTGAAAACAAAGTTCTGCTTTTATTTTGTTGAATCATAACTACGTAGGTATCATTTCTATTGCATAAAGGCTTTTAATGTACAATTTTTCATTTGTGTTTTTCCTTCGCAGAATTGTCCACACTTAAAATTACTTAGCAGAGGATGGTTTCGATCCATCGACCTCTGGGTTATGGGCCCAGCACGCTTCCGCTGCGCCACTCTGCTATCTGGTGATTGGTGGAAGTCAGTTGTGAAAGACAAATTGGAATTCGTAACATATCATACGTTTAGTAAAATCTTAACGTATTGTACATTTTGCTCATTCGTAATGTATAGTACGTTTTGGAAATTCGTAACATCATACGAATTGTAATTCATAACATCTCATACGAAATGGATGATGGACATTCCCAAATAATACATACAATATGAAACGTAACATATCATACTAAATGGAGTATCTTCGATATACATACAGAATAATATGAAATGCTCTGACTACAGGTTGGGTCACAGAGAAAGAATGGAGGAGTTGAGGAGAGGATATTTTGTACAACCGATATTTTCCCTTTGAACCTGTGTTTCAAACCTGCAACTCTCCGTTTTCCAGGCCAAATGTAGAAGAACTCTGGCAAAATTAATTTCCTGCCGAAACCCGGGATCGAACCAGGGACATTCAGATCTTCAGTCTAACGCTCTCCAAACTGAGCTATTTCGGCTGCTCTGCACAATTATACCCAGGTGTGTGGTTGGCTGTCTGGTGTATTCAGTTGACTAGGATCAGGAATATTTTCTGTTCATCTTTCTCCAACAGCGAGTGACAAATGCCCCACATGGATGGAATAATCACGCACATGTTCTTTTTCAAACTTCTAGAAAGACAATGCTTCCACCTGCTGGTCCCCTGACAAACTCACACATACTTTTAGTTAGAATTTTTGTTGAAATTAGGCTAACCTTTTACTGACGACAGGTACGAAAATGAGCCTCAGTTAATCGGGAGTCTTCTTGCTAACAGACACAGGCTCTCAATGTGTAGTGGAACTTCTAGAAGCACTCAGATAAAATGACCTGTTATTTCATCCGCTGTCCATGAGTAAGTGGTAGTGAACACATCAAATTTGCACTTACCCTTCAGGATGACGCAATATTAATGTGGTCTAACTGACCCATTCATTCTTTATAATTGATATATTATATAAGTTATAGTATTGCTCACAAACACAATTTTAACACATTCTTTGAAAACATAGTTCTGCTTTTATTTTGTTGAATCATAACTATGTAGGTATCATTTCTATTGCATAAAGGCTTTTAATGTAGCATTTTTAATTTGTGTTTTTCCTTCGCAGAATTGTCCACACTTAAAATTACTTAGCAGAGGATGGTTTCGATCCATCGACCTCTGGGTTATGGGCCCAGCACGCTTCCGCTGCGCCACTCTGCTATCTGGTGATTGGTGGAAGTCAGTTGTGAAAGACAAATTGGAATTCGTAACATATCATACGTTTAGTAAAATCTTAACATATTGTACATTTTGCTCATTCGTAATGTATAGTACGTTTTGGAAATTCGTAACATCATACGAATTGTAATTCATAACATCTCATACGAAATGGATGATGGACATTCCCAAATAATACATACAATATGAAACGTAACATATCATACTAAATGGAGTATCTTCGATATACATACAGAATAATATGAAATGCTCTGACTACAGGTTGGGTCACAGAGAAAGAATGGAGGAGTTGAGGAGAGGATATTTTGTACAACCGATATTTTCCCTTTGAACCTGTGTTTCAAACCTGCAACTCTCCGTTTTCCAGGCCAAATGTAGAAGAACTCTGGCAAAATTAATTTCCTGCAGAAACCCGGGATCGAATCAGGGACATTCAGATCTTCAGTCTAACGCTCTCCCAACTGAGCTATTTCGGCTGCTCTGCACAATTATACCCAGGTGTGTGGTTGGCTGTCTGGTGTATTCAGTTGACTAGGATCAGGAATATTTTCTATTCATCTTTCTCCAACAGCGAGTGACAAATGCCCCACATGGATGGAATAATCACGCACATGTTCTTTTTCAAACTTCTAGAAAGACAATGCTTCCACCTGCTGGTCCCCTGACAAACTCACACATACTTTTAGTTAGAATTTTTGTTGAAATTAGGCTAACCTTTTACTGACGACAGGTACGAAAATGAGCCTCAGTTAATCGGGAGTCTTCTTGCTAACAGACACAGGCTCTCAATGTGTAGTGGAACTTCTAGAAGCACTCAGATAAAATGACCTGTTATTTCATCCGCTGTCCATGAGTAAGTGGTAGTGAACACATCAAATTTGCACTTACCCTTCAGGATGACGCAATATTAATGTGGTCTAACTGACCCATTCATTCTTTATAATTGATATATTATATAAGTTATAGTATTGCTCACAAACACAATTTTAACACATTCTTTGAAAACATAGTTCTGCTTTTATTTTGTTGAATCATAACTATGTAGGTATCATTTCTATTGCATAAAGGCTTTAATGTAGCATTTTAAATTTGTGTTTTTACTTCGCAGAATTGTCCACACTTAAAATTACTTAGCAGAGGATGGTTTCGATCCATCGACCTCTGGGTTATGGGCCCAGCACGCTTCCGCTGCGCCACTCTGCTATCTGGTGATTGGTAGAAGTCAGTTGTGAAAGACAAATTGGAATTCGTAACATATCATACGTTTAGTAAAATCTTAACATATTGTACATTTTGCTCATTCGTAATGTATAGTACGTTTTGGAAATTCGTAACATCATACGAATTGTAATTCATAACATCTCATACGAAATGGATGATGGACATTCCCAAATAATACATACAATACGAAACGTAACATATCATACTAAATGGAGTATCTTCGATATACATACAGAATAATATGAAATGCTTTGACTACAGGTTGGGTCACAGAGAAAGAATGGAGGAGTTGAGGAGAGGATATTTTGTCCAACCGATATTTTCCCTTTGAACCTGTGTTTCAAACCTGCAACTCTCCGTTTTCCAGGCCAAATGTAGAAGAACTCTGGCAAAACTAATTTCCTGCCGAAACCCGAGATCAAACTAGGGACATTTAGATCTTCACTCTAACGCTCTCCTAACTGAGCTATTTCGGCTGCTCTGCACAATTATACCCAGGTGTGTGGTTGGCTGTCTGGTGTATTCAGTTGACTAGGATCAGGAATATTTTCTATTCATCTTTCTCCAACAGCGAGTGACAAATTCCCCACATGGATGGAATAATCACGCACACGTTCTTTTTCAAACTTCTAGAAAGACAATGCTTCCACCTGCTGGTCCCCTGACAAACTCACACATACTTTTAGTTAGAATTTTTGTTGAAATTAGGCTAACCTTTTACTGACGACAGGTACGAAAATGAGCCTCAGTTAATCGGGAGTCTTCTTGCTAACAGACACAGGCTCTCAATGTGTAGTGGAACTTCTAGAAGCACTCAGATAAAATGACCTGTTATTTCATCCGCTGTCCATGAGTAAGTGGTGGTGAACACATCAAATTTGCACTTACCCTTCAGGATGACGCAATATTAATGTGGTCTAACTGACCCATTCAGTCTTTATAATTGATATATTATATAAGTTATAGTATTGCTCACAAACACAATTTTAACACATTCTTTGAAAACATAGTTCTGCTTTTATTTTGTTGAATCATAACTATGTAGGTATCATTTCTATTGCATAAAGGCTTTTAATGTAGCATTTTTAATTTGTGTTTTTCCTTCGCAGAATTGTCCACACTTAAAATTACTTAGCAGAGGATGGTTTCGATCCATCGACCTCTGGGTTATGGGCCCAGCACGCTTCCGCTGCGCCACTCTGCTATCTGGTGATTGGTGGAAGTCAGTTGTGAAAGACAAATTGGAATTCGTAACATATCATACGTTTAGTAAAATCTTAACATATTGTACATTTTGCTCATTCGTAATGTATAGTACGTTTTGGAAATTCGTAACATCATACGAATTGTAATTCATAACATCTCATACGAAATGGATGATGGACATTCCCAAATAATACATACAATACGAAACGTAACATATCATACTAAATGGAGTATCTTCGATATACATACAGAATAATATGAAATGCTCTGACTACAGGTTGGGTCACAGAGAAAGAATGGAGGAGTTGAGGAGAGGATATTTTGTCCAACCGATATTTTCCCTTTGAACCTGTGTTTCAAACCTGCAACTCTCCGTTTTCCAACCCAAATGTAGAAGAACTCTGGCAAAACTAATTTCCTGCCAAAACCCGAGCTCAAACTAGGGACATTTAGATCTTCACTCTAACGCTCTCCTAACTGAGCTATTTCGGCTGCTCTGCACAATTATACCCAGGTGTGTGGTTGGCTGTCTGGTGTATTCAGTTGACTAGGATCAGGAATATTTTCTATTCATCTTTCTCCAACAGCGAGTGACAAATTCCCCACATGGATGGAATAATCACGCACACGTTCTTTTTCAAACTTCTAGAAAGACAATGCTTCCACCTGCTGGTCCCCTGACAAACTCACACATACTTTTAGTTAGAATTTTTGTTGAAATTAGGCTAACCTTTTACTGACGACAGGTACGAAAATGAGCCTCAGTTAATCGGGAGTCTTCTTGCTAACAGACACAGGCTCTCAATGTGTAGTGGAACTTCTAGAAGCACTCAGATAAAATGACCTGTTATTTCATCCGCTGTCCATGAGTAAGTGGTAGTGAACACATAAATTTGCACTTACCCTTCAGGATGACGCAATATTAATGTGGTCTACCTGACCCATTCATTCTTTATAATTGATATATTATATAAGTTATAGTATTGCTCACAAACACAATTTTAACACATTCTTTGAAAACAAAGTTCTGCTTTTATTTTGTTGAATCATAACTACGTAGGTATCATTTCTATTGCATAAAGGCTTTTAATGTAGCATTTTTAATTTGTGTTTTTCCTTCGCAGAATTGTCCACACTTAAAATTACTTAGCAGAGGATGGTTTCGATCCATCGACATCTGGGTTATGGGCCCAGCACGCTTCCGCTGCGCCACTCTGCTATCTGGTGATTGATGGAAGTCAGTTGTGAAAGACAAATTGGAATTCGTAACATATCATACGTTTAGTAAAATCTTAACATATTGTACATTTTGCTCATTCGTAATGTATAGTACGTTTTGGAAATTCGTAACATCATACGAATTGTAATTCATAACATCTCATACGAAATGGATGATGGACATTCCCAAATAATACATACAATACGAAACGTAACATATCATACTAAATGGAGTATCTTCGATATACATACAGAATAATATGAAATGCTCTGACTACAGGTTGGGTCACAGAGAAAGAATGGAGGAGTTGAGGAGAGGATATTTTGTACAACCGATATTTTCCCTTTGAACCTGTGTTTCAAACCTGCAACTCTCCGTTTTCCAGGCCAAATGTAGAAGAACTCTGGCAAAACTAATTTCCTGCCGAAACCCGGGATCGAACTTGGGACATTTAGATCTTCACTCTAACGCTCTCCTAACTGAGCTATTTCGGCTGCTCTGCACAATTATACCCAGGTGTGTGGTTGGCTGTCTGGTGTATTCAGTTGACTAGGATCAGGAATATTTTCTATTCATCTTTCTCCAACAGCGAGTGACAAATGCCCCACATGGATGGAATAATCACGCACACGTTCTTTTTCAAATTTCTAGAAAGACAATGCTTCCACCTGCTGGTCCCCTGACAAACTCACACATACTTTTAGTTAGAATTTTTGTTGAAATTAGGCTAACCTTTTACTGACGACAGGTACGAAAATGAGCCTCAGTTAATCGGGAGTCTTCTTGCTAACAGACACAGGCTCTCAATGTGTAGTGGAACTTCTAGAAGCACTCAGATAAAATGACCTGTTATTTCATCCGCTGTCCATGAGTAAGTGGTAGTGAACACATCAAATTTGCACTTACCCTTCAGGATGACGCAATATTAATGTGGTCTAACTGACCCATTCATTCTTTATAATTGATATATTATATAAGTTATAGTATTGCTCACAAACACAATTTTAACACATTCTTTGAAAACAAAGTTCTGCTTTTATTTTGTTGAATCATAACTACGTAGGTATCATTTCTATTGCATAAAGGCTTTTAATGTAGCATTTTTAATTTGTGTTTTTCCTTCGCAGAATTGTCCACACTTAAAATTAATTAGCAGAGGATGGTTTCGATCCATCGACCTCTGGGTTATGGGCCCAACACGCTTCCGCTGCGCCACTCTGCTATCTGGTGATTGGTGGCAGTCAGTTGTGAAAGACAAATTGGAATTCGTAACATATCATACGTTTAGTAAAATCTTAACATATTGTACATTTTGCTCATTCGTAATGTATAGTACGTTTTGGAAATTCGTAACATCATACGAATTGTAATTCATAACATCTCATACGAAATGGATGATGGACATTCCCAAATAATACATACAATATGAAACGTAACATATCATACTAAATGGAGTATCTTCGATATACATACAGAATAATATGAAATGCTCTGAATACAGGTTGGGTCACAGAGAAAGAATGGAGGAGTTGAGGAGAGGATATTTTGTCCAACCGATATTTTCCCTTTGAACCTGTGTTTCAAACCTGCAACTCTCCGTTTTCCAGGCCAAATGTAGAAGAACTATGGCAAAATGAATTTCCTGCCGAAACCCGGGATCAAACCAGGGACATTCAGATCTTCAGTCTAACCCTCTCCCAAATGAGCTATTTCGGCTGCTCTGCACAATTATACCCAGGTGTGTGTTTGGCTGTCTGGTGTATTCAGTTGACTAGGATCAGGAATATTTTCTATTCATCTTTCTCCAACAGCGAGTGACAAATGCCCCACATGGATGGAATAATCACGCACACGTTCTTTTTCAAACTTCTAGAAAGACAATGCTTCCACCTGCTGGTCCCCTGACAAACTCACACATACTTTTAGTTAGAATTTTTGTTGAAATTAGGCTAACCTTTTACTGACGACAGGTACGAAAATGAGCCTCAGTTAATCGGGAGTCTTCTTGCTAACAGACACAGGCTCTCAATGTGTAGTGGAACTTCTAGAAGCACTCAGATAAAATGACCTGTTATTTCATCCGCTGTCCATGAGTAAGTGGTAGTGAACACATCAAATTTGCACTTACCCTTCAGGATGACGCAATATTAATGTGGTCTAACTGACCCATTCATTCTTTATAATTGATATATTATATAAGTTATAGTATTGCTCACAAACACAATTTTAAAACATTCTTTGAAAACAAAGTTCTGCTTTTATTTTGTTGAATCATAACTACGTAGGTATCATTTCTATTCCATAAAGGCTTTTAATGTACCATTTTTCATTTGTGTTTTTCCTTCGCAGAATTGTCCACACTTAAAATTACTTAGCAGAGGATGGTTTCGATCCATCGACCTCTGGGTTATGGGCCCAGCACGCTTCCGCTGCGCCACTCTGCTATCTGGTGATTGGTGCAAGTCAGTTGTGAAAGACAAATTGGAATTCGTAACATATCATACGTTTAGTAAAATCTTAACATATTGTACATTTTGCTCATTCGTAATGTATAGTACGTTTTGGAAATTCGTAACATCATACGAATTGTAATTCATAACATCTCATACGAAATGGATGATGGACATTCCAAAATAATACATACAATATGAAACGTAACATATCATACTAAATGGAGTATCTTCGATATACATACAGAATAATATGAAATGCTCTGACTACAGGTTGGGTCACAGAGAAAGAATGGAGGAGTTGAGGAGAGGATATTTTGTCCAACCGATATTTTCCCTTTGAACCTGTGTTTCAAACCTGCAAATCTCCGTTTTCCAGGCCAAATGTAGAAGAACTATGGCAAAATTAATTTCCTGCCGAAACCCGGGATCGAACCAGGGACATTCAGATCTTCAGTCTAACCGCTCCCAACTGAGCTATTTCGGCTGCTCTGCACAATTATACCCAGGTGTGTGTTTGGCTGTCTGGTGTATTCAGTTGACTAGGATCAGGAATATTTTCTATTCATCTTTCTCCAACAGCGAGTGACAAATGCCCCACATGGATGGAATAATCACGCACACGTTCTTTTTCAAACTTCTAGAAAGACAATGCTTCCACCTGCTGGTCCCCTGACAAACTCACACATACTTTTAGTTAGCATTTTTGTTGAAATTAGGCTAACCTTTTACTGACGACAGGTACGAAAATGAGCCTCAGTTAATCGGGAGTCTTCTTGCTAACAGACACAGGCTCTCAATGTGTAGTGGAACTTCTAGAAGCACTCAGATAAAATGACCTGTTATTTCATCCGCTGTCCATGAGTAAGTGGTAGTGAACACATCAAATTTGCACTTACCCTTCAGGATGACGCAATATTAATGTGGTCTAACTGACCCATTCATTCTTTATAATTGATATATTATATAAGTTATATTATTGCTCACAAACACAATTTTAACACATTCTTTGAAAACAAAGTTCTGCTTTTATTTTGTTGAATCATAACTACGTAGGTATCATTTCTATTGCATAAAGGCTTTTAATGTACCATTTTTAATTTGTGTTTTTCCTTCGCAGAATTGTCCACACTAAAAATTACTTAGCAGAGGATGGTTTCGATCCATCGACCTCTGGGTTATGGGCCCAGCACGCTTCCGCTGCGCCACTCTGCTATCTGGTGATTGGTGGAAGTCAGTTGTGAAAGACAAATTGGAATTCGTAACATATCATACGTTTAGTAAAATCTTAACATATTGTACATTTTGCTCATTCGTAATGTATAGTACGTTTTGGAAATTCGTAACATCATACGAATTGTAATTCATAGCATCTCATACGAAATGGATGATGGACATTCCCAAATAATACATACAATATGAAACGTAACATATCATACTAAATGGAGTATCTTCGATATACATACAGAATAATATGAAATGCTCTGACTACAGGTTGGGTCACAGCGAAAGAATGGAGGAGTTGAGGAGAGGATATTTTGTCCAACCGATATTTTCCCTTTGAACCTGTGTTTCAAACCTGCAACTCTCCGTTTTCCAGGCCAAATGTAGAAGAACTCTGGCAAAATTAATTTCCTGCCGAAACCCGGGATCGAAACAGGAACATTTAGATCTTCAGTCTAACGCTCTCCCAACTGAGCTATTTCGGCTGCTCTGCACAATTATTCCCAGGTGTGTAGTTGGCTGTCTGGTGTATTCAGTTGACTAGGATCAGGAATATTTTCTATTCATCTTTCTCCAACAGCGAGTGACAAATGCCCCACATGGATGGAATAATCACGCACACTTTCTTTTTCAAACTTCTAGAAAGGCAATGCTTCCACCTGCTGGTCCCCTGACAAACTCACACATACTTTTAGTTAGAATTTTTGTTGAAATTAGGCTAACCTTTTACTGACGACAGGTACGAAAATGAGCCTCAGTTAATCGGGAGTCTTCTTGCTAACAGACACAGGCTCTCAATGTGTAGTGGAACTTCTAGAAGCACTCAGATAAAATGACCTGTTATTTCATCCGCTGTCCATGAGTAAGTGGTAGTGAACACATCAAATTTGCACTTACCCTTCAGGATGACGCAATATTAATGTGGTCTAACTGACCCATTCATTCTTTATAATTGATATATTATATAAGTTATAGTATTGCTCACAAACACAATTTTAACACATTCTTTGAAAACAAAGTTCTGCTTTTATTTTGTTGAATCATAACTACGTAGGTATCATTTCTATTGCATAAAGGCTTTTAATGTCACATTTTTAATTTTTTGTTTTTCCTTCGCAGAATTGTCCACACTTAAAATTACTTAGCAGAGGATGGTTTCGATCTATCGACCTTTGGGTTATGGGCCCAGCACACTTCCGCTGCGCCACTCTGCTGTCTGGTGATTGGTGGAAGTCAGTTGTGAAAGACAAATTGGAATTTGTAACATATCATACGTTTAGTAAAATCTTAACATATTGTACATTTTGCTCATTCGTAATGTATAGTACGTTTTGGAAATTCGTAACATCATACGAATTGTAATTCATAACATCTCATACGAAATGGATGATGGACATTCCCAAATAATACATACAATATGAATCGTAACATATCATACTAAATGGAGTATCTTCGATATACATACAGAATAATATGAAATGCTCTGACTACAGGTTGGGTCACAGAGAAAGAATGGAGGAGTTGAGGAGAGGATATTTTGTCCAACCGATATTTTCCCTTTGAACCTGTGTTTCAAACCTGCAACTCTCCGTTTTCCAGGCCAAATGTAGAAGAACTCTGGCAAAATTAATTTCCTGCCGAAACCCGGGATCGAACGAGGGACATTTAGATCTTCAGTCTAACGCTCCACCAACTGAGCTATTTCTGCTGCTTTGCACAATTATACCCAGGTGTGTGGTTGGCTGTCTGGTGTATTCAGTTGACTAGGATCAGGAATATTTTCTATTCATCTTTCTCCAACAGCGAGTGACAAATGCCCCACATGGATGGAATAATCACGCACACGTTCTTTTTCAAACTTCTAGAAAGACAATGCTTCCACCTGCTGGTCCCCTGACAAACTCACACATACTTTTAGTTTGAATTTTTGTTGAAATTAGGCTAACCTTTTACTGACGACAGGTACGAAAATGAGCTTCAGTTAATCGGGAGTCTTCTTGCTAACAGACACAGGCTCTCAATGTGTAGTGGAACTTCTAGAAGCACTCAGATAAAATTACCTGTTATTTCATCCGCTGTCCATGAGTAAGTGGTAGTGAACACATCAAATTTGCACTTACCCTTCAGGATGACGCAATATTAATGTGGTCTAACTGACCCATTCATTCTTTATAATTTATATATTATATAAGTTATAGTATTGCTCACAAACACAATTTTAACACATTCTTTGAAAACAAAGTTCTACTTTTATTTTGTTGAATCATAACTACGTAGGTATCATTTCTATTGCATAAAGGCTTTTAATGTCACATTTTTAATTTGTGTTTTTCCTTCGCAGAATTGTCCACACTTAAAATTACTTAGCAGAGGATGGTTTCCATCCATCGACCTCTGGGTTATGGGCCCAGCACGCTTCCGCTGCGCCACTCTGCTATCTGGTGATCGGTGGAAGTCAGTTGTGATTGACAAATTGGAATTCGTAAAACATATCATACGTTTAGTAAAATCTTAACATATTGTACATTTTGCTCATTCGTAATGTATAGTACGTTTTGGAAATTCGTAACATCATACGAATTGTAATTCATAACATCTCATACGAAATGGATGATGGACATTCCCAAATAATACATACAATATGAAACGTAACATATCATACTAAATGGAGTATCTTCGATATACATACAGAATAATATGAAATGCTCTGACTACAGGTTGGGTCACAGAGAAAGATTGGAGGAGTTGAGGAGAGGATATTTTCCCTTTGAACCTGTGTTTCAAACCTGCAACTCTCCGTTTTCCAGGCCAAATGTAGAAGAACTCTGGCAAAATTGATTTCCTGCCGAAACCCAGGATCAAACCAGGGACATTTAGATCTTCCGTCTAACGCTCTCCAAACTGAGCTATTTCAGCTGGTCTCCACAAATATACTCAGGTGTGTGGTTGGATGTCTGGTGTATTCAGTTGACTAGGATCAGGAATATTTTCTATTCATCTTTCTCCAACAGCGAGTGACAAATGCCCCACATGGATGGAATAATCACGCACACGTTCTTTTTCAAACTTCTAGAAAGACAATGCTTCCACCTGCTGGTCCCCTGACAAACTCACACACACTTTTAGTTAGAATTTTTGTTGAAATTAGGCTAACCTTTTACTGACGACAGGTACGAAAATGAGCCTCAGTTAATCGTGAGTCTTCTTGCTAACAGACACAGGCTCTCAATGTGTAGTGGAACTTCTAGAAGCACTCAGATAAAATGACCTGTTATTTCATCCGCTGTCCATGAGTAAGTGGTAGTGAACACATCAAATTTGCACTTACCCTTCAGGATGACGCAATATTAATGTGGTCTAACTGACCCATTCATTCTTTATAATTGATATGTTATATAAGTTATAGTATTGCTCACAAACACAATTTTAACACATTCTTTGAAAACAAAGTTCTACTTTTATTTTGTTGAATCATAACTACGTAGGTATCATTTCTATTGCATAAAGGCTTTTAATGTCACATTTTTAATTTGTGTTTTTCCTTCGCAGAATTGTCCACACTTAAAATTACTTAGCAGAGGATGGTTTCCATCCATCGACCTCTGGGTTATGGGCCCAGCACGCTTCCGCTGCGCCACTCTGCTATCTGGTGATCGGTGGAAGTCAGTTGTGAAAGACAAATTGGAATTCGTAAAACATATCATACGTTTAGTAAAATCTTAACATATTGTACATTTTGCTCATTCGTAATGTATAGTACGTTTTGGAAATTCGTAACATCATACGAATTGTAATTCATAACATCTCATACGAAATGGATGATGGACATTCCCAAATAATACATACAATATGAAACGTAACATATCATACTAAATGGAGTATCTTCGATATACATACAGAATAATATGAAATGCTCTGACTACAGGTTGGGTCACAGAGAAAGATTGGAGGAGTTGAGGAGAGGATATTTTCCCTTTGAACCTGTGTTTCAAACCTGCAACTCTCCGTTTTCCAGGCCAAATGTAGAAGAACTCTGTCAAAATTGATTTCCTGACGAAACCCAGGATCAAACCAGGGACATTTAGATCTTCCGTCTAACGCTCTCCGAACTGAGCTATTTCAGCTGGTCTCCACAAATATACTCAGGTGTGTGGTTGGCTGTCTGGTGTATTCAGTTGACTAGGATCAGGAATATTTTCTATTCATCTTTCTCCAACAGCGAGTGACAAATGCCCCACATGGATGGAATAATCACGCACACGTTCTTTTTCAAACTTCTAGAAAGACAATGCTTCCACCTGCTGGTCCCCTGACAAACTCACACACACTTTTAGTTAGAATTTTTGTTGAAATTAGGCTAACCTTTTACTGACGACAGGTACGAAAATGAGCCTCAGTTAATCGTGAGTCTTCTTGCTAACATACACAGGCTCTCAATGTGTAGTGGAACTTCTAGAAGCACTCAGATAAAATGACCTGTTATTTCATCCGCTGTCCATGAGTAAGTGGTAGTGAACACATCAAATTTGCACTTACCCTTCAGGATGACGCAATATTAATGTGGTCTAACTGACCCATTCATTCTTTATAATTGATATGTTATATAAGTTATAGTATTGCTCACAAACACAATTTTAACACATTCTTTGAAAACAAAGTTCAGCTTTAATTTTGTTGAATCATAACTACGTAGGTATCATTTCTATTGCATAAAGGCTTTTAATGTACCATTTTTAATTTGTGTTTTTCCTTCGCAGAATTGTCCACACTTAAAATTAATTAGCAGAGGATGGTTTCGATCCATCGACCTCTGGGTTATGGGCCCAGCACACTTCCGCTGCGCCACTCTGCTATCTGGTGATTGGTGGAAGTCAGTTGTGAAACACAAATTGGAATTCGTAACATATCATACGTTTAGTAAAATCTTAACATATTGTACATTTTGCTCATTCGTAATGTATAGTACGTTTTGGAAATTCGTAACATCATACGAATTGTAATTCATAACATCTCATACGAAATGGATGATGGACATTCCCAAATAATACATACAATATGAAACGTAACATATCATACTAAATGGAGTATCTTCGATATACATACAGAATAATATGAAATGCTCTGACTACAGGTTGGGTCACAGAGAAAGAATGGAGGAGTTGAGGAGAGGATATTTTGTCCAACCGATATTTTCCCTTTGAACCTGTGTTTCAAACCTGCAACTCTCCGTTTTCCAGGCCAAATGTAGAAGAACTCTAGAAGTAGAAGACCCATTCATTCTTTATAATTGATATATTATATAAGTTATAGTATTGCTCACAAACACAATTTTAACACATTCTTTGAAAATAAAGTTCTGCTTTTATTTTGTTGAATCATAACTATGTAGTTACCCAGAGACTCTGGTATCATTTCTATTGCATAAAGGCTTTTAATGTAACATTTTTAATTTGTTTTTTTCCTTGTCCACACTTAAAATTACATAGCAGAGGATGATTTCGATCCATCGACCCCTGGGTTATGGACCGAAACTCCAGTACCGGCTCGGGGGGAGACGAGCCAGCCGCACCAATGTGTCGGAGGAAATACCGTGTACCTGGCCCCCTTGGTTAGCACGCACTGCGCCCAGCCCGCCACAGGAGTCGCTGGAGCTCGATGAGACAAGGATATTCCTACCGGCCAAACCCAACCCCCCCTCGCGCGTCATCAGGCAAATTACGTTTACAGTGTTGGATCCGACAATAAATGTGTGAAGTCATAAATACTAAGAAGACTCCCATTTAACTAACTTATTCATTTTCTGTCTAAAATTTTTAAAATATTGAAATTAAGTCATTTATTTAATTTACAACCACATGAAAGATAAGTGAGAAAAAAGAACTCAAATGATGATTCACGTATTTTATTGTATTTAAAAAAGATATGCAATATGGTGTATTCAGTTGACTTTAGTATACTTGTTTTGTACAATCAGTGTAATATCATTGTGAATACTTGTTCTTTCCTTGACAGACTGACCAAGTAAATCCAGGTGAAAGCTATGATCCCTTATTGAGAAGACAAAATATTGAAGTGCCTTTAAACAGGGTGCCAGGTGCACGGGTGTGAGTGTCAAGAACTGCAACTCTGTTTCCCATGTGTTTTAAGAATGCAAGTGTATACATGTCATATTGCAATGAGAACATAGCATTTTACAGACATATGACTCTATGAGGAAATGTGCCATATGGGATGGATGCAGATTAACACAAATATTTTTTACTTAGCTTATAACCAATGATGTTGCACTACTCAAAGGTTATCTAACTTCGCTCTCAAAATGTTGGTGTGTTAAACCAATATACAATGAAGGGTGGCTTGCACACCAAATGTACAACTTCCTCTTTCGTTATCGGCTTTTCAGCAGGCAAGGGAATAAACTAACACAAGACAGACTGACTGCAGTTAATGCACTTTTACTGCAGTTTCTAAACTGCTGTGATAATTTGGATGCAGTAATTGCATCGGTCTTTATTTTGAATCGCGTTGATGTTTGCTTACGCAATATCTGTTATTCTGAATTCATTTATGTAAGAATAATGGCACATTTTCTTCCCTAAACCGAACAAGTTGTGAACTACAAATATGCTGACATCTTGTAGTGTTTTTTCTTAACCCTAATTGACTTCCTATCATAATATGCCTGTAAATTGATATGTACCTTCATTAAACCTACATAATGCTGTGTTGCATCAGCACATGCCAGCTCGATGTTTAAAGTAGTGCACTTTTTAAATTTGAAGGACAAACACATTTTAATCTTAATGGGGAATCTCGTGATTTAATTAGGGTCCCTTAGTAAACCTTCATGTCAAATAATGTTTGAATATGTTCATCTGTTTTTTACTAATGATTCATTGCAGGTTGGAGAAATTGCACCTTTGGGGGGTTACTACTGAGCACCCCATGGCCACCAGGGGTATGGGACTGCACAAATGTATGTTTCACCACAAATATAGTCTGAGCTACCAAAACCCCAAAATACAATTTTGGGGATTCCATGACCAGACATGGCTTGTTAAAAAATATGGTTTTCTAGCAGTGTATAGAGCTTCAAGGCAGAACAAGTGTTTGTAAATGTTTATACATTTTTTAAATCTTGATATTGGAGCATTGAGATCCTTGGAAATATACTATTTAAACATTCTACACTCTTTATATGGCCTTTCAACCCCTATACCCATTATTCGCATACACCTGTTACCATGGTCTTCAGGACATCATATTTCTGATAAGCAAGAATATAAATCACTGACTTCTCACTGACTAGCCAAATAGAGCAGCTGTGCCATGATTTGGCTTTCACCTTCAGAAAATGTCCATTTAAGTAGCCCACAGAACCCAAACAGATAAACCTAACTGTAGGAAAATATGCCGTGTCAATGTGATGCAGTGGTAGCCTACAAAATAATGACCGTAAGGTAATAAACATAATAGCATGGTAGTGTATGTATATATATATATATATATATATATATATATATATATATATACACGTGTGTGTATTTTAATCTATAGCAACACGTAGCCTATTAAAGGCCTATAATAGGCTCCTCTATGAAGATGTGCTTATTATCGCCAATAGTCCTATATTGCGTAGCCTATTGGACGGTCAGTCGGCAATATAAGCTGCTCCCTGTTACAATGTTACCACTTGTATCAGCCCTTTCAAAATGCCCTAATTCTTCCTGACACCCCTCATGAAGGTACACTGATTTTCAAAATGCAATATTCCCATCACTTTTGTTGATTTTATTCTCATTCCTCAAAATCATTATGCCTACTAAAGTTGTTCAGACCAATCCACTGCTCATAACCTACATTGGCAAAAGTTATGCGAACCCTTTGGAATTACCCTGATTTCTGCATAAAATGGTCATCAATTTTGATCTGACCTTCATCTAAGTCACAATAGACAGTGTGCTTCAACTAATAACACACAAACAATTATACGTTTGCATTTCTTTATTGAACACACCGTGTAAACATTCAGTGCAGGGGGGAAAAAGTATGTGAACACTTGGATTTAATAACTGGTTGACCCTCCTTTGGAAACAATAACCTCAACAAAACGTTTTCTGTAGTTGCGGATCAGACCTGCACAACGATCAGGAGGAATTTTGGACCAATCCTCTTTACAAAACTTCAGTAATATTCTTGTGACATCTGATGTGAACCGCTCTCTTGAGGTCATGCCACCATCTCAATCGGGTTGAGGTCAGGACTGACTGGGCCACTCCATAAGATGTATTTTCTTCCGAGGCCGTTCTGTTGATTTACTTCTGTTTTGGGTCGTTGTCCTGTTGCGTCACCCAACTTCTGTTGACCTTCAATTGGCAGACAGCCTTACATTCTCCTGCAAAAAGTTTTGATAAACTTGGGAATCATTTTTCCATTGATGCTAGAGAGCTGTCCAAGCCCCGAGGCAGCAAAGTAGACCCAAACCACGATGCTACCTCAACCTCATCTCAACTGTCAAGTATGATGTTCATGTTGGTGTGCTGTGCCTCTAAAAAAAAAAAAATCTCAACACATAGTGTGTTCCTTCCAAACAACTTAACTTTAGTTTCATCTGTCCACAGAATATTTTTCCAGTAGTTTTTTGGACAGCAGTGTTTTCTCCCGTGGTGTTCTCCCATGAACTCCATTCTTGTTTAGTGTTTTACGTATCGTAGACTCGTCAACAGAGATGTTAGCATGTTCCAGAGATTTCTGTAAGTCTTTAGCTGACACTCTAGGATTCTTCATCTCATTGTGCTCTTGCAGTCATCGTTGCAGGATGGCCACACCTAGGACGAGTAGCAACAGTGCTGAACTTTCTCCATTTATAGACAATTTGTCTTAATGTGTACTGATGAACATAAAAGGCATTTAGAATTTTTGTAACCCTTTCCAGCTTTATGCAAGTCAACATTTCTTAATCTTAGGTCTTCTGAGATCTCTTTTGTTCGAGGCATGGTTCACATCAGGCAATGCTCCTTGTGAATAGCAAACTCAAATTTTGTGAGTTGTGTAGGGCAGGGCAACTCTAACCAACATCTCCAATAATCTCATTCATTGGACTCCAGGTTAGCTGACTCCAATTAGCTTTTGGAGAAGTCATTAGCCTAGGAGTTCACACATTTGTCCAACCTACACTGAATTTTTAAATGATGTTTTCAATATAGACGAGAAATACAATTTGTGTTATTAGTTTAAGCACACTGTCTATTGTTGTGACTTAGATGAAGGTTAGATCAAGTTTAATCAATTTATGCAGAAATCCAGGTAATTCACAAAGGGTTCACACTTTTCTTGGACTGTATATCAATCAGCTTTGCGCCAGGTGCCTCTTAGTAGGCTGTAGTTTGAACTTTATAATGTAAAATTATATTTTTTTATACCATGAATATATCAATTGACATCAATTCATCATGGTGAAACAACTATTAAATCATATGCTGCTATAAATAGTCATGCTCCGTTATTTTTCTTCATCAGCCACTAAGCTTTAACAGGACACATGATGGTGTAGGATGCAGTGCGAATTAAACACAGCAACAACAACAAAAAGTCCTCACTGTCAACTGCGTTTTATTTTTCAGCAAACTTAACAAGTGTAAATATTTGTATGAACATAAGATTCAACAACTGAGACAAACTGAACAAGATCCACAGACATCTGACTACGAAATGTAATAATGTGTCCCTGACCAAAGGGGGATCAAAAGTAACAGTTAGTAACTGGTCTGGCCACCAGCTGCATTAAGTACAGCAGTGCATCTCCTCCTCATGGACTGATTTGCCAGTTCTTGCTGTGAGATGTTACCCCACTCTTCCACCAAGGCACCTGCAAGTTCCTGGACATTTCTGGGGGGAATGGCCCTAGCCCTCACCCTCCGATCCAACAGGTCCCAGACGAGCTCAATGGGATTGAGATCCTGGCTCTCTCTCAGAACACTGACATTCCTGTCTTGCAGGGAATTATGCTTGTTCTGTGCATTATGGCTGGTGGCATTGTCATGATGGAGGGTAAAGTCAGGATGAGCCTGCAGGAAAGGTACCACATGAGGGAGGAGGATGTCTTCCCTTTAATGCACAGTGTTGAGATTGCCTGCAATGACATCAAGCTCAGTCTGATGATGCTGTGACAAACCGCCCCGGACCTTGATGGACCCTACCAAATCGATCCCGCTCCAGAGTACAGGCCTCGCTGTAATGCTCATTCCTTCAACGATAAACGCGAATCTGACCATCACCCCTGGTGAGACGAAATCGCGACTCGTCAGTGAAGAGCACTTTTTGCCAGTCCTGTCTGGTCCAGCGACGGTGGGTTTGTGCCCATAGGCAACGTTGTTGCCTGTGATGTCTGGTAAGGACCTGCCGTACAACAGGCCTACAAGCCCTCAGTCCAGCCTCTCTCAACCTGTTGCGCACAGTCTGAGCACTGATGGAGGGATTGTGCGTTCCTGGTGTAACTCGGGCAGTTGTTCTTGCCCTCCTGTACCTGTCCCGCAGGTGCAATGTTTGCATGTACCCATCCAGTGCAGGTGTTACATGTGGTCTGCCACTGTGAGGACGATCAGCTGTCCGTCCTGTCTCCCCTGCAGCGCTGTCTTAGGCGTCTCACACTACGGACATTGCATTTTATTGCCCTGGCCACATCTGCAGTCCTCATGCCTCCTTGCAGCATGCCTAAGGCACTTTAACGCAGATGAGCAGGGACCCTGGGCATCTTTCCTTTGGTGTTTTTCAGAGTCAGTAGAAAGGCCCCTTTAATGTCCTAAGTTTTCATAACTGTGACCTTAATTGCCTGCCGTCTGTAAGCGTCTTAATGACTGTTCAACAGGTGCATGTGCATTAATTGTTTATGGTTCTTTGAACAAGCAGGGAAACAGTGTTTAAACCCTTTACAATGAAGATCTGTGAAGTTATTTGGATTTTTACGAATTATCTTTGAAAGACAGGGTCCTGAAAGGGATGTTTCTATTTTTGCTGAGTTTATATGGGTTGGGCAACAGTACCCTCCACTCAATATCAGATTAGAAAGATGTTGTACTTACAATGTTGCAAGGGGTAGCAATGACTTACAACATGCTGCACCAACACTTTATTACATCAATAATACATTCATACTATGTAATCGATTGAAACACACACAGCTGTTATTGCTTAATTCATTGTCAAACAGTAGAGGTAGTGTTTCCTCTGTTTCACACTGAGGTAAAGCCCCTCAACCCTCTTCTGGAGATGCTCCGTCTGCCCTGTCTGAAGTGTGGCTGTCAAACAGGGCATATTACAAACATGACTCCACTGACATCAATGCAATTATGAAGTTGAGTCAGAGAAACATTCACTTTTCTACCTGTTGGATTCTGGCTTGAAATATACTAATTCCTATCATCATAATAGAAAGTATTGATTACTTTACAAGTATAAGAAATGCATGTTTTAGGGGTCAATGAAGGGTGAATAGGAACTTTGGGTATGGAAAGTTACTGGGTAAGACAGGGGGAAGTGCAAGAAGTTCATATTCTGTTCAAACATGTTATTGCTGAATATGAATATTTCTAAGGAAGGAGGCAGTTTGGATTCAGTTCCTGATAAGGCAGGCCAGTTTCTGTGGAACTGGGACAATGAGGGATGTGGAACTCAACTTGAGATAAGGTCAGCAGTTGAAGAGAGAAGACGCTGGGGGGGCGGTATCTGACTACAGTCCTATTCCACACATACACCTACACATACACTTCCATGCCCATGAGGGTCCTAGACTTAGGCAGGCCATGGCAATACCAGTGAGAGGAACTTAGTGTTTCTGCATAACAACAGAGTGTTTATCTTAGACATGCAAGGTGGCAATTCCATCCATTCACATGCAGAACGGAGAGGGTGCATTTTTAGAAGCAGGTCTAACTCTGGGCATGCCTGCACAACTTTCTGCAAGTATAGCCAATATTGGCATGCAACATCGCAGCAGAAAAAGCCCACCGTGCCAGTAGAAGACAGCTCCTTCTGCAAGTACATTGCTTAGGCATATATTTCGCCTCTGTACATATTGAGAGGCTTAAGGAGCATGCCGTGTGGCAAACTGCTATCTCTAGGCCCTCATCTACTTTGGCAGATGATTTTCCCGAAGTCTCTTTGGCTGCTGTCCACGCTGACGTGCCACACACTCCTTTGCTATAGAAACTGTAATTGGTCTTTGTACGGACATGTTTGATGAAGGATGACACATCGTCTTTCGCCAGGAAGACATCATAGTAGCCCTTTCCAACATGAAAAAAGAGAGTCAGACTGCAAGATTATATCACAAAATTCCACTGCATTTCTTTATTGAACACACCGTGTAAACATTCAGTGCAGGGGGGAAAAAGTATGTGAACACTTGGATTTAATAACTGGTTGACCCTCCTTTGGAAACAATAACCTCAACAAAACGTTTTCTGTAGTTGCGGATCAGACCTGCACAACGATCAGGAGGAATTTTGGACCAATCCTCTTTACAAAACTTCAGTAATATTCTTGTGACATCTGATGTGAACCGCTCTCTTGAGGTCATGCCACCATCTCAATCGGGTTGAGGTCAGGACTGACTGGGCCACTCCATAAGATGTATTTTCTTCCGAGGCCGTTCTGTTGATTTACTTCTGTTTTGGGTCGTTGTCCTGTTGCGTCACCCAACTTCTGTTGACCTTCAATTGGCAGACAGCCTTACATTCTCCTGCAAAAAGTTTTGATAAACTTGGGAATCATTTTTCCATTGATGCTAGAGAGCTGTCCAAGCCCCGAGGCAGCAAAGTAGACCCAAACCACGATGCTACCTCAACCTCATCTCAACTGTCAAGTATGATGTTCATGTTGGTGTGCTGTGCCTCTAAAAAAAAAAAAATCTCAACACATAGTGTGTTCCTTCCAAACAACTTAACTTTAGTTTCATCTGTCCACAGAATATTTTTCCAGTAGTTTTTTGGACAGCAGTGTTTTCTCCCGTGGTGTTCTCCCATGAACTCCATTCTTGTTTAGTGTTTTACGTATCGTAGACTCGTCAACAGAGATGTTAGCATGTTCCAGAGATTTCTGTAAGTCTTTAGCTGACACTCTAGGATTCTTCATCTCATTGTGCTCTTGCAGTCATCGTTGCAGGATGGCCACACCTAGGACGAGTAGCAACAGTGCTGAACTTTCTCCATTTATAGACAATTTGTCTTAATGTGTACTGATGAACATAAAAGGCATTTAGAATTTTTGTAACCCTTTCCAGCTTTATGCAAGTCAACATTTCTTAATCTTAGGTCTTCTGAAATCTCTTTTGTTCGAGGCATGGTTCACATCAGGCAATGCTCCTTGTGAATAGCAAACTCAAATTTTGTGAGTTGTGTAGGGCAGGGCAACTCTAACCAACATCTCCAATAATCTCATTCATTGGACTCCAGGTTAGCTGACTCCAATTAGCTTTTGGAGAAGTCATTAGCCTAGGAGTTCACACATTTGTCCAACCTACACTGAATTTTTAAATGATGTTTTCAATATAGACGAGAAATACAATTTGTGTTATTAGTTTAAGCACACTGTCTATTGTTGTGACTTAGATGAAGGTTAGATCAAGTTTAATCAATTTATGCAGAAATCCAGGTAATTCACAAAGGGTTCACACTTTTCTTGGACTGTATATCAATCAGCTTTGCGCCAGGTGCCTCTTAGTAGGCTGTAGTTTGAACTTTATAATGTAAAATTATATTTTTTTATACCATGAATATATCAATTGACATCAATTCATCATGGTGAAACAACTATTAAATCATATGCTGCTATAAATAGTCATGCTCCGTTATTTTTCTTCATCAGCCACTAAGCTTTAACAGGACACATGATGGTGTAGGATGCAGTGCGAATTAAACACAGCAACAACAACAAAAAGTCCTCACTGTCAACTGCGTTTTATTTTTCAGCAAACTTAACAAGTGTAAATATTTGTATGAACATAAGATTCAACAACTGAGACAAACTGAACAAGATCCACAGACATCTGACTACGAAATGTAATAATGTGTCCCTGACCAAAGGGGGATCAAAAGTAACAGTTAGTAACTGGTCTGGCCACCAGCTGCATTAAGTACAGCAGTGCATCTCCTCCTCATGGACTGATTTGCCAGTTCTTGCTGTGAGATGTTACCCCACTCTTCCACCAAGGCACCTGCAAGTTCCTGGACATTTCTGGGGGGAATGGCCCTAGCCCTCACCCTCCGATCCAACAGGTCCCAGACGAGCTCAATGGGATTGAGATCCTGGCTCTCTCTCAGAACACTGACATTCCTGTCTTGCAGGGAATTATGCTTGTTCTGTGCATTATGGCTGGTGGCATTGTCATGATGGAGGGTAAAGTCAGGATGAGCCTGCAGGAAAGGTACCACATGAGGGAGGAGGATGTCTTCCCTTTAATGCACAGTGTTGAGATTGCCTGCAATGACATCAAGCTCAGTCTGATGATGCTGTGACAAACCGCCCCGGACCTTGATGGACCCTACCAAATCGATCCCGCTCCAGAGTACAGGCCTCGCTGTAATGCTCATTCCTTCAACGATAAACGCGAATCTGACCATCACCCCTGGTGAGACGAAATCGCGACTCGTCAGTGAAGAGCACTTTTTGCCAGTCCTGTCTGGTCCAGCGACGGTGGGTTTGTGCCCATAGGCAACGTTGTTGCCTGTGATGTCTGGTAAGGACCTGCCGTACAACAGGCCTACAAGCCCTCAGTCCAGCCTCTCTCAACCTGTTGCGCACAGTCTGAGCACTGATGGAGGGATTGTGCGTTCCTGGTGTAACTCGGGCAGTTGTTCTTGCCCTCCTGTACCTGTCCCGCAGGTGCAATGTTTGCATGTACCCATCCAGTGCAGGTGTTACATGTGGTCTGCCACTGTGAGGACGATCAGCTGTCCGTCCTGTCTCCCCTGCAGCGCTGTCTTAGGCGTCTCACACTACGGACATTGCATTTTATTGCCCTGGCCACATCTGCAGTCCTCATGCCTCCTTGCAGCATGCCTAAGGCACTTTAACGCAGATGAGCAGGGACCCTGGGCATCTTTCCTTTGGTGTTTTTCAGAGTCAGTAGAAAGGCCCCTTTAATGTCCTAAGTTTTCATAACTGTGACCTTAATTGCCTGCCGTCTGTAAGCGTCTTAATGACTGTTCAACAGGTGCATGTGCATTAATTGTTTATGGTTCTTTGAACAAGCAGGGAAACAGTGTTTAAACCCTTTACAATGAAGATCTGTGAAGTTATTTGGATTTTTACGAATTATCTTTGAAAGACAGGGTCCTGAAAGGGATGTTTCTATTTTTGCTGAGTTTATATGGGTTGGGCAACAGTACCCTCCACTCAATATCAGATTAGAAAGATGTTGTACTTACAATGTTGCAAGGGGTAGCAATGACTTACAACATGCTGCACCAACACTTTATTACATCAATAATACATTCATACTATGTAATCGATTGAAACACACACAGCTGTTATTGCTTAATTCATTGTCAAACAGTAGAGGTAGTGTTTCCTCTGTTTCACACTGAGGTAAAGCCCCTCAACCCTCTTCTGGAGATGCTCCGTCTGCCCTGTCTGAAGTGTGGCTGTCAAACAGGGCATATTACAAACATGACTCCACTGACATCAATGCAATTATGAAGTTGAGTCAGAGAAACATTCACTTTTCTACCTGTTGGATTCTGGCTTGAAATATACTAATTCCTATCATCATAATAGAAAGTATTGATTACTTTACAAGTATAAGAAATGCATGTTTTAGGGGTCAATGAAGGGTGAATAGGAACTTTGGGTATGGAAAGTTACTGGGTAAGACAGGGGGAAGTGCAAGAAGTTCATATTCTGTTCAAACATGTTATTGCTGAATATGAATATTTCTAAGGAAGGAGGCAGTTTGGATTCAGTTCCTGATAAGGCAGGCCAGTTTCTGTGGAACTGGGACAATGAGGGATGTGGAACTCAACTTGAGATAAGGTCAGCAGTTGAAGAGAGAAGACGCTGGGGGGGCGGTATCTGACTACAGTCCTATTCCACACATACACCTACACATACACTTCCATGCCCATGAGGGTCCTAGACTTAGGCAGGCCATGGCAATACCAGTGAGAGGAACTTAGTGTTTCTGCATAACAACAGAGTGTTTATCTTAGACATGCAAGGTGGCAATTCCATCCATTCACATGCAGAACGGAGAGGGTGCATTTTTAGAAGCAGGTCTAACTCTGGGCATGCCTGCACAACTTTCTGCAAGTATAGCCAATATTGGCATGCAACATCGCAGCAGAAAAAGCCCACCGTGCCAGTAGAAGACAGCTCCTTCTGCAAGTACATTGCTTAGGCATATATTTCGCCTCTGTACATATTGAGAGGCTTAAGGAGCATGCCGTGTGGCAAACTGCTATCTCTAGGCCCTCATCTACTTTGGCAGATGATTTTCCCGAAGTCTCTTTGGCTGCTGTCCACGCTGACGTGCCACACACTCCTTTGCTATAGAAACTGTAATTGGTCTTTGTACGGACATGTTTGATGAAGGATGACACATCGTCTTTCGCCAGGAAGACATCATAGTAGCCCTTTCCAACATGAAAAAAGAGAGTCAGACTGCAAGATTATATCACAAAATTATACATAAAACCAAACCGCCAGGGTGTGGCAAGTAGCCTAGAGAGGTGGGTTGCTGGTTTAAGTCCCAACCTCTCTGTGTGTGTCTGTGTGTCTCGGAGGGATCTAGATAAAGCAAAAAGACAAATTACTGTCCCACAATATAACATCACAAACACATCCTTCATAACAAAAAGAAGACCAGCATGCACTTTAAGAAGGTGTAATTATACCCTGAACAAAATATCAACACAGAAGGTAGTACAAACCCTGAGGCTTTCCGGAAGTGGTATTGCTTGCGATTCCCATCCACTGATATAGCATGCATCTCCTGTGAGCAGTGCGGTGACTTTAACATTTAATCTGACTTATTTATACAATCAACTAACTAAGTTAAGTTGTTACCTGATTTTAAATTATGTAACAGTTAACCCATTAGGATTTGGGGCACCACGAAACGGTTCTTTAAATAGTTACCATATCCCAAATTAAACTCAAGGTCTTTACTTATTTCATCTATAAACAACTTATTAATCATAACCTCATATCATCATTCTGAACAGTCGTAACCTCTGGCATATGCAGAAACCTGAGCCTTATGATTCAGTACTACACAAATTGGTTTAATTATTTATTTACTAGCTAACTAAATGGTAACATAAACATATACACTTAATACATTAGAAACCGGTCCCTAGCAGACTGACAACAATACGGCTGCTTGTTATAAAAGTACATGGAGGGAGAACGAGAGAGGGACAGACACTTAATGTTGTTACATTTAGAGACTACTTTCACTTTGCATACGAACCACTGCCTGCTTGGAGTAAGATCATTCATGTATGTGAAATCCTTGGTTTCTCTCTTTACATGACATTTTTGGAAAGGGTGTTGGGACTTTTTGCGGCACGCTTGTAAGGCTCTAATTGTCCTAAAAGGGGTCCCCACCCGTCTTCTAATGTTGTTCTCCTCTGCAGTCGTTCGGTATCCAGTGACTTGTCGTGTAGTCCTGAACAGAACAACAGAGTTTATTCTACTTCCATTCGCTCTGGAAGATGCTTCTTTGAAGATAGTTCCCAGGGGGTTGATGAAAGTAGGAGAATATGATGGTTTGAACAGACTAATAGAATTGTCCCACTTAAATACATTTTTCTAGGTGCTTAGGACAGCTAATCAGCCGTACCAGTGTTTTGTCCGGGAGGTGACTTTATCGTCTCTACCTCGTGTTGAGATTTCAGAGTTCAAATCACTTTGAACGTGAGCTGCAACTACACGCCTCTCTGGTCTGATATGTTAACTCTTAACCCCTCATTTTATACAGTTCTTTAAAAGGGGTGGTTCGTCAGACTGACACGCTCTCTGACCAAACTAAGGGCAAGGCTTGTCACTTGTACAAAGTTATGCAAAACTTATATTTTATGGCTCCTAAAAATCATGTCCCTCTTAACAAAATGTTTTCATAGTTCATGCACAACGTAGAGGATGGAAACTTCGTACATGTAGTGTGTGTACAGTATTTCCTTTATACATTTTTTAATGACATCACAAAATAACAACCAGACCAACATCCGTGTTCTTTTAGGTCGCCTCTGACCATTCCCCTCATTCTATTTTAGAAATATTGTTCCAGTATTCCCTTTAAAACGTGTTAGAGTTTCGGCGGGAAAATCTGTGAAACAAAGGCACATCCCTCCGGTGAATTTGGAGAGCGAGAGAGCTGAATGTTCTGTCCTTGATTTACAGCAGGGCGTGAGCTGTCAACTGCAACCAGCTCCCTTCTCACACCTCTGCGGGTGAAAGGGGGTCTGGCTGAAGTTATTTACTGCAAAGCTGATCTGACCTATTTGGATCCTCACAGGACAGTCATGACAGCAGGCAGGACAATGGAGGAGATCGTTTACACAAAGCTTGTCCATTTCCAACCGCCCATGCATCCATTCGGGGAATGCCTTCTGGAATGTGTCGACATATCTTTCCACTCTAATAACATGCAAAACGTAGAGGTGTAAGGGCAATATTAACGACTCATTCAAATTATCATTTGATTAGTATATACACACACTTACTCTACCAAAGTGCTTTGTTCTTCCGTCAAGCATTTGTGGGAATGCTTGATGGAAGAACAAAGCACTTTGGTAGAGTAAGTGTACATCCTGGGGCCAGCACCTTCATGTCTTCAAAGGACTTGAAGAGGTCCACTGTGACGATGCTCCTGTGAGTCACGGTGGCTGGCCAGGAGCCACTTTTCAAGTTCGTCCACCCCCACTGTCCAATGTCTCAGACACCCGGAGCAGTTCAGAGCAGAAAGGGACAGGTTGTAGTTCCGAGTCAGGAGTAATTAATTATGTTCTTTAGTAGCATGTGAATAGAAGTAAAGCCCTTAAAAACCACATACTTACCATTTTATTCCAATCAGGATGACCTGCTTGCCACTCATCACTGTCAGGGCACTGGGGGCGCAACCACACAGCTGTGGTAAAAGACAAACTAGAAACCAAAATGTGACAAATAATCACAAGTAAATTGTTTTATATATATATATATATATATATTTGGATTGAAGCATTAAATTGTGCAGCATGACAAAAAGTTGGTATTACAGGAGGTACTATCAGATTTAATTTGAAATAGCAAAACTGGGGGGGATCACGTGACCCCTGAACGAGACGGCCGCATGAACTAGGAGCTCCGCACAAGTAGTTTCCAATTCCTAATCTTACCTCCACTTCAAGTTTAAACTCATTTAGCTTTAGTCAAAAAGTCATGGCGGCTACAAAAGGCGACACTACAGGTGACATTTTTACCCGGACTCGAGCACTAGCGACGGAAAAAGCCTCCAAGAAGCAGCTAGCTTCAGAAAAAGCTAGCGCCATTAGCCAGGAGCAAGAGGACCCGTTCCCCCCCCGAGGCCCAACGAATGCCAACCTCGCACTCTGTCGAAGACATCTTTTCTGAGCTGAGATCCCAACGTACAGAACTCAACACTAAACTAGATGCCATTAACGCTCAGCTCAGTGCGATAGGGGGCAAGGTGACAATCCTGGAAAATGCTTTGCCTAACATAAACAACAAGATAACCATAAACGCGGGGCGCCTGGACGAGGCAGAGGGGCGAATCCTATCCACGGAAAACTTACTGACAGACGCCATGGAAACAATAGCATATGCTAAAAAAAAATAGAGCAGCTGGAAGAGAAAACAGAGGACCTGGAAAACAGGGGGCGAAGGAACAATTGTGTTCTATTAAATCTGGACTAAAAAGAAGAGGGAAACATGCCACTGATCCGCTACCTGCAAGACAAACTTCCCGAGTGGCTCCACCTGTCCACCGACAGGCCCATAGAACTCGAGAGAGCTCACCGAGCACTGAGGCCCCCACCAGCAGCCAGACAACCACCGCGCCCAATCACCATACGTTTCCTGAGATTCACCGACAAGGAACGAGTCCTACAGGCGGCGAAAACCAACACCATTACAGTGGGAAACGCCAAACTCACCTTACTCCAGGACCTGTCAGCTGGAATACGCCGAAAGCGGCGAGAGTTTGATGAGGTGAAGAAATGCTCCATTGACCGAGGCATCTTTAGTGGATTCAAATACCCAAACGAGCTCAGGATTCTTCACCAAGGAGCCCTGCAACACTTCAAAACTCCCGAAGAGGCAAAACGTTTTTTGAAAGACAACCCCGGTCAATGAGAAATGGACCATTGACTAAATGCGATTACTGTTATTACTAAAGGAGGTAAGACAACATATAGCCGATATCCAAAGACCCACCCGCCCTGCTAAATGTTATTATAGCCGTCTAATCTATATTTATCTTCCTTTAGCTGAGAGGGATAAGCCCCATATTATAACCTAGGCCTACTATATGTAGGCTGGGCTATTGATTTTATTTTCTCCCTTTTTTAATGTGGTCTGGACGGGGGCTACGTTGTAATTTACTCAATGCGGGGCGGAGAGGATGAGGCATTTCTTTGGTGGGTAGGGGGAGACGTTGTGCGTTGCTAACTGTTCCCGTTTTTTTTTTTTGTTGGAACACAGTATTGTGACTGAGCGGGGAGGTAATAGATCCAACGGGATATGTCGAGTTGTTTGGGAACTCGGCTGGGGTGTTCAGAGATTGTTATTTTATGTAAACCATTTATTTTCCTTTTATGTGAACGCAGCTGTAACTACTATCCACTTTTACCCAGAGATGACTTGCACTAAAGTTCGATTACTGTTCGATGACGATGACTAGTACCCTAAATCTATTGACATGGAACTGCCATGGTCTAGGCCATGCAATAAAACGGAAAAAGATACTATGTGCTCTAAAAAAGGAAAAAGCAGACATCGCGCAATTGCAAGAGACACACCTCTGTGATGCTGAACATGCCAAACTCCGCAGAGCTTGGATGGGACAGGTGTATTTCTCATCTTTCAATTCCAACAGTAGAGGTACAGCAATACTTATCCATAAGAATGTTCCATTCATAATTGACAAAAACATATCTGATCCGGAGGGGAGATTTATTTTGATAACTTGGTCACTGCATGGGCAACCAATTACTATCTTAAACATATATACGCCCCTAACACAGATACTCCTGCTTTTATGTCGAAAATGATAACCCTGTTCAATGAGCATTGTGTTTTCTTTGGAGTTTTGGCCGGAGATTTTAATTGTACCCTGAACCCAACCCTAGTCAAATCATCTCAAGTCCCCACCACAAATCCTAGATCTGCAAAGATGTTGAACTCTCTTACTAAAGAGATGGGACTGATAGATATCTGGAGAGAGACTAATAGCTCATCTATAGACTATACATACTACTCTAATGTCCATAACACCTACTCCCGTATAGATTACATTTTTATCCCAAAGAGTTTCATAAATTCATCCACGTGTACAATCTGACCCATAGCGCTTTCGGATCACGCCTTTGTCCACCTCCGCTTTGACCTTTGCAAAAACATCCCGATGTCAAAGAGCTGGAAATTCAACACCTCCATGCTATCAAACGAAGCAATCCATACATCGGTAACTACATGGATAGACAACTACACACAAGACAACAAAGATTCTCCTGTTTCTCCGGCCACAATGTGGGACGCTGCTAAAGCCACACTAAGAGGTCATCTAATTGCATATGCTTTCTCTAAGAAAAAAGCAATGGAAGCACACAGGCTAGATCTGGAGAGGGAGCTGGAACGCTGTGAAAAAGTACACGAACAATCCCCAGACAGCACCTCCTGGAGTCAACTTAAAGCAGCCAAAGCCAAACTGAATTTGGACTATACTCGGGAGATTTAAAAAAAAGTTTTCTTTACTAAACAGAAATACCATGAGTATAGCAATAGGCCTAGTAGATTGCTTGCTTATCAATTAAAAAAAGAGCATTCAGACCGTACAATTATGGCTATCCAAACAGCAGAGGATGAGGTCACATATGACCCAAAAAAGATCAATTTAACTTTTCATGATTTTTTACTGCAAACTATATACCTCTGAGAGAAAACACACGGAAGCAGAACTCCACTCCTTCCTAGAGGGAATCTCGCTACCTAAACTATCAGAGACCGACCAAGAAGATCTCAACTCCCCCTTCAGTCCTGAGGAGATCCTGGAGGCAATTACCTCCATGCCACCTAACAAGTCCCCAGGCCCAGATGGATTCCCCAGAGAGTTCTACAAAGCTTTTTGGCCCCAGCTTAGCCCTATTTTCATGCCAATGCTGGAGGATTTTTGCAAAAACTGAGTTCTCCCAGACTCAATGCACACAGCTCGCATTACAGTGTTGCTCAAAAAAGACAAGGACCCCCTATCCTGCTCCTCCTTCCGGCCCATAAGCTTGTTGGATTTCGACTACAAAATAATTACCAAATTGCTCGCCAAAAGTCTCTCAGTCTTAGAAAAGTTCAATATGGGCCCAAACTTTATTAAATGGATCAAATTACTATACTCTCATTCAAATGCCATGGTGACTACTAACGGACTGAACTCTGACAGATTCCCTTTGGGATGGGGCACAAGACAAGGGTGCTCGCTGTCCCTCCTGCTCTACTTGTTGGGGGCGGAGCCTCTGGCAGAGTTGATAAGGAGCAATCCAAGTATTATGGGTGTTCCTGCAGGCGGCCTGCAGCACAAGATTTCGCTTTACGTGGATGATGTCTTGCTCTACATATCCAACCCTGAGAAATCTCTTCCTCCCATTTTAGACACAATTGCTCAGTATGGCACGTTTTCAGGTTATAAGATTAATTTTAACAAATCCACTGTCTGCCCTCTCAATATTACACTCACCAGTTCTATGAAGACACTATGCCCATTCCAATGGAAGACACTGGGGTTTCAATACCTTGGGATATTCATAACACCAGATCTGAATAGGCTTTTCAAGGAGAATTATCTTCCACTCCTGGATCGAATCAAGAACAACCTCCAAACCTGGATCTCCCTCCCAATTAGCTTAGTAGGAAGAATTAATGTAATCCGTATGAACATCCTCCCTAGACTGAACCATTTATTTCAGAAGCTCCCATGCTATCTCCCAGGTTCCTTTTTCAAAACAATTAACCAAAGCATCACCAAATTTATATGGGGCAATAAAAAACCTAGGATCAAGCTCTCCACTCTATCGAAACCTGAATCTAAGGGTGGTCTTGCCCTTCCCTCCCTTCAATTGTACTACTGGTCTGCCCAAATCCGCAACATGCTAACATGGATCACAAACAGACAAGAGTCAACGTGGATCCAGATAGAAGCCCAATCCTGTGGTTCATTGCCACTAAGCTCAACTATATTCATTAATAACTTTAGTGAAGTGGGCAACATAGCCAAAACATTTGTGATTTACAGCACCCTACTAGCGTGGAGGGACTGTAAGAAATACCTGGGCATCTCCTCCCAAATATGTTCTCACTCGCCTATAGCAGGCAACCCAGACTTGCCAAAAGCCCTGAGGGATGCCAACTTTAATCTTTGGCATACTCTAGGAATCAGGACCTTTTCAGACCTATTTCATCAGAAGACCACTACACTGAAATCCTTTCAAGAGCTCTGCAGTGAATTCAATGTGCCATGATCCCATTTTTTTTAAATATCTTCAAATTAGACATGTCATCTCCTCATTTACTTCCAAGAGGAGGTTTAGAACTCAGTTGAATGAAGTTGAAACCCTTATTGTCACAGCACAATCCATTAAAGGCAAAATATCCTATATCTATAGACTCCTTTCTGAGAAAGGAGGATCCTCCTTTACTCCTTTGAAAATAATATTGGAAAAGGACCTTGGTCTGACTATCAGTGATGAGTTATGGGCGGAGGTTTGCGACAGGGTATACCGCTCCTCTACTAATGTAAAAATGAAAGAATCTAATTACAAATTTTTGTACACATTTTATTACACTCCCTTGAGACTCCATAAAATGAAAACAGACATTTCTCCTAACTGTAAAAGACATACCTCTGAAAGTGGAACCTATATGCATGTATTTTGGAGCTGTGGAGAGATTGCCAGATTTTGGCAATCTATACATACTGCTGCACAGAAAATACTAGATGTACAGTTTGATATGACCCCGTGTCTCTATCTTCTTAATGCCCAGCAGGACTTTGTTCTTGATCCTGACAGAGAAAATTTGCTCATGACCTTTACATACTTTGCTAAGAAATGTATTCTTCTATTGTGGGCCTCTAATACTTCTCCTACATTTAAAATGTGGATTGACCAGATTGTTGACTTTCTCCCTCTTGAAAAGCTCATTTATGACCTCCACAAGAGACAGCCCAAGTTTGATAGACTCTGGTCTCCACTACTCAACTATATTTCAAATTGGACAGAGTGAATGGGGGGGATCAGGGAGATGAGCAGATGCGTGTTGTGTAAGGTGCTGTAAAATCTAAAAAGCTAATTATTGGCTCGTCATCTCAGCTATGGCTGGAAATAGCTAATAAGAACCTTGATAGTGCTGCTGCAAGTTTGATATTTTAAATTTTGTTATAATTATTATTTGTGTGTATGTGTGTGTATGTATGTGTATATATATATATATATATATATATATATATATATATATATATATATATATATATATATATATATGTATGTATGTATGTATGTATGTATGTATGTATGTATGTGTATATATATATATATACAACTATTTTTTATTATTATTATTTTTTTTTAAGTCTGTCACATCTGTGAATGTGGAATGTGTTTGGTTGGTTGATTGAAAACTTAATAAAACTTTAAATTGAAAAAAAAAAGAAACAGCAAAACTATAAACGCACACTTTGCTCCTTCAGAGACTCTGTTGTACAAAACCTTAGTGCTGTGGGTGGCTATGTCACATGTGGCAGAGAGAAGATGCCTGGGCAGTCCTCTCTAGCACAACCGCATCCTCACTGTTGCAATACTGACACTGGCCCAACACAGTACCTTCAGCAGAGAGCATGCTGTCCACCATTGCCTCTCTCCCCCCCCCCCCCACTTGTATGCACTCTGCCCAAGTCACCTTTGGAGTTACATGACAATCTGGCCCTGTGAAACTCTCTATCAGCTCCTGTAGGTCCTGCATCAGGGAGTCAGGGAGAACTCATGAAAATAATAGCTTGGCTGTATTACATTTTTTAAAGGTTTGGCATTCTAGCATACTGTACCTGTATCATGGGGGGATAGGTGCAGGAGCATGGGTACTGCGGGAGGATTTTGAATCTATTTTCAATACATGCAACCTAAGAGTTCATGCCTGCAAGACAAAGGCTTAGGTTACAGTCAATCAGTCTGAGGATTTGAAAGTTGTATAGCACCATTTTGTATTTTAATCCCACATTGAAATGAAAGCCAATGAGCCAGCTAAAATTCATCAGTATATTGCAACTGCATTTAGTACTAGTTAGAAATGTCCTAAATGGTAGTCATGCTGCCTGACAAGTTGAACGACTCTAGCCTTGATGAGGCCCTTACTCTCTTGGGGTTGTGTGTAGCGTGATTTCCTTAGGGTCAAGCGACCTGGCTTCAAACCTACCTCAGGTCAAATGAGCAGAAGTAGGATAGTGTATGAAGGTCAAACGCAAATCCTTTTAAGGCGTTAGGGATTTGTGATCGAGAAGCACCGGTTGTGTTTTCTGAACCAAGGGAGTAGTGTAACAATTCTAGCCTTGATAAGTCTGTTAAGAAATCCCCCAAGGGAGATCTCACTCTTGGCATCTCCGTTGGGGTTCCTTTAGGGCAGGGTTTCCAAAACCTCTCCTCGGCCCCTCCAGACATTTCACATTTGAGTTTTAACCCTTAACTGGCACACATGGTTCAATTAGTCAACTAATCATCAAGCCTTTGACTAACTAAATCAGGTGTGGTAATTTAGGGTTAAAACAAAAATGTGAAACTTCTGGAGGGAGCCAGTGGAGATGGTTGGGAAACCCTGTTTTATGGTCCGATGCTCCAGGGTCAAGCTCTATTTAAGTTTATTACTAGAACAGGGGGCAGGCAAACAGGTCAATGGCTGGCAAAGATCAGTAATCCAGATAAGAGTCCAAAAGGTACAGAACGGCAGGCAGTCTCAGGGCAGGCAGAGGTAAATAATCCAGTGTGGTGGGACAAGGTACAGGACGGCAGGCAGGGTCAGAGCAGGCAGAACGGTCAAAACCGTGAAAACTAGAAACAGGCCGGCGCAAGAGGGGAAAAAGCTGTTAGGCTTGACGAACAAAACAAACTAGCAACAGACAAACAGAACACCTGTATAAATACACAGGGGATAATGAGGGGAGAGGAAAGACACCTGGTGGGGAGTGGAGACAAACACAAAGACAGGTGAAACAGATCAGGGTGTGACCAACTACTTTGGAGGTTATGATTATCCGAGCTAGCAATGCATACCAATATTGTGGATCATGAGTAAAAGCCTTTAAAGTGAAGGAAGTGATGTTTGGATGTGGGTCATGAACTGATCGCATTTGAAACTCATGATCCACAATATTCTCTGTACTCTAAGGTCACTGATTGAATGGATAAAGAAATATCTTGCATGTCATACTTTCCCTTCCCTTTGGAACCCTCAAGCACTTTATTTTCTCCAACAGGCCGGTCTCTCCATATCTTAATAATTTGATTGATATTATATAGGTTACTTACAACCGAAGACTAGGTCTATAGGACGTATTTGGTTCTACAAGGTAACACCATAGACTTATAAGTCAATTCACATCCCTTATCAGTCAACCATTGCTTCACAAAGCTGCTGGGAATCCAAAGCAAGCAGGGTCTGTAATGTTGTTCTGCCACCATGTCTGAGGTGAGGATGATGGAGATGTGATAAAGAGGATGCATGGAGGACTTACTGATGCAATTTTACCTGTATTTGTAGCCAATCGGATACACAGAAAACCTCAGGTGGTAAAGCCCATCTACAATACACAATTTTATTACTGATATGTTCTGCTGACTGGAGATGTTTAGGCTACTCATTATGATTATGTTTAGTTGTGTAGGGCAGCCATGTAAACTACAGTGCAGCAGCATGAGCATTGAGGAGTAAAAGTGAGATCAACATAAATAGTATTCAAGTTCTATGATGTTTTTTTGAAATTGGGTTGTTTTTAATAAAGTGTTCCAGTCTCATTCCCCAACTGGACATGCTTTAGGATCATGCAGTCTGTGGTCAAACTAGCTAAATTAATGGTTCCTTTGAGAGATAGTACAGGGTCTCACACATTGACACAGACTTTACTACAAGCTGAGGAAGTGTATGGTGAAGAATATCTACAGCATTTATTTCGACTAGGCTAAATGGAGCAATGGTAAATAAAATGTTTTACCATGATTAAAATATATATGTATTTATCAGTCATTTGTTAAAATGTAAAGCTTATTTTGACAAATTATAGCTTTTGACAAATTATTGTCAGTGTTGCTGACTGTTTTATTTCAAACTACTTAGATCATGAAATGGAATGACTGACATTCGTGTTTGATCCTGAGCCCACTCTTCTTCATCAGTGCTTCTCCTCTCGATTGGAATTCTCATATTCTCATGTAATATTTGGCACATAGGACCCTGCTGTGGGTTTCTGGATTATGACAATTTACTTGTGTTTCATAGGTGCGAGTATAAGGAGCCGTTCTTCACCATGCCCATACTTGGAGCGAGCGGATGGGCGAGGTCTCCTGCCTGCATACATCACTACCTCCTGAAGCTCATTTTTCTTATTTAAGCGACAACCCAGAAAGCATAGATTTGAACGAGAGAGACGTTTCCCCTCTACGCATAAACTCATTACTTTTTACTGTTGGTGGAACGACTGTCCACAAATTATTTAAAACAAATGGGGGCATTTTGGTTCGTGGAGCTGGGCGTATTAATATTATTTCTCCAGGTAAGATTTTTTTAATTCTACTTTAAAAGTAACACGTAATGTAGGCTACGCCATTTACCTGGGAATACATTGGGTACAGTTCAATTGAAATTGAAGGGGCTTTATTGGCATGGGAAACATATGTTTACATTGCCAAAGCAGGTGAAATAGATACTAAACAAAAGTGAAATGAACAATAAAATTAACAGTTAACATTACACTTACAAAAGTTCCAAAATAATGACATTTCAAATGTCATTATGTCTATATACAATGTTGTAATGATTTGCAAATAGTTAAAGTACAAATGGGAAAATAAATAAATATAGGTTGTATTTACATTGGTGTTTTTCACTGGTTGCCCTTTTCTTGTGGCAACAGGTCACAAATATTACTGCTGTGATTGCACACTGTGGTATTTCACCCAATAGATATGGGAGTTTATCACAATTGGATTTGTTTTAGACTTCTTTATGGGTCTGTGTAATCTGAGGGAAATATGTGTCTGTAATATGGTCATAGTATAATTGCATTTCTATGGAAATCTGGTGAATATTTATTTTATGACCTTGTGCAGTTGACTATAAATAATTAAACTGTTTATTTACTTTTTTCCTTTTGTAAGGCTTTCAAACCAGGGTTGTCGGAGGAGTCAAAATGTCTTCCAGGTTTCAATTCAGAAATGTACATTTTCAAAGTGGAAAGAAATCACTTACAAAGTGGCCGGAGTCTTGGGAAAGGTAAGAACTAACTAATGGTAGCTTCCTAACTGTCATACATTTTTGCCCTGTCTTGTGCTAACATCACGTTCAAAACATCTGGGAAGTCGGAAATCTCCAACTTCAGTGTGTTCAAAACTTAGGGGGAAAAACGAGCTCCGATTGGGAAATATCTATTTGAACCTTCAACAAAAAATTGCCCTGAATAATTCATGCTGTTCTGGAAGAAAAGGGTGGTCTCACCTGGTACGAGATGTACCTAATAAACTGGTGAGTGTAATTGAGCTCAGCTGAATAAAATAGAAAGGATACTTTTCCCATTCTGGACCGATTTTCGCATGTGAAGTGGCTATGTTGAGCATAAAAGTGATCATTTGGAACCAGTCCTATACGCTAGATTTAGAGTTGTTTTGTAACTTAGTTGTGAATGATACAAACCTTTTTAGAACGTCTTAGAAATCAAACATATAAACTCAGCAAAAAAAGAAACGTCCCTTTTTCAGGACCCTGTCTTTCAAAGATAATAGGTAAAAATCCAAATAACTTCAAAGATCTTCATTGTAAATGGTTGTAGCCGGCTACATTCTATGATAAATATCTTATATATGATGGCCATGCATCGTCCTTACTTTTTAATTGTAAGCTCATTTACTTATATAGCTGCTAGCCAAATAGCATTGCACTTCTGTTCTCATCTGATCAAAATGAAGCTATATTCTATCGTTTGACACTTTTGTGTGAATGAAAACTATAGTTGCACGCCCCTGATCACTCTATTGTAGCAAAAAACACTGACTTTCAATATAAAATGCAGGTGACATGGTTTAAAACGACGTTTTTTTGTTGTTGATGGTCTGCGTTTTGAATATGCAGATTTCTTAACTCTAAATCGACCTCTGGTGTGACTATAGGCTATTAGTTATTTGATTAAGTCCAAATAAAGCTTGCTGCACACATTGTTCTCTCAAGATATCATATTTTCACCCATCAGACTATTCTCAATTCAATCTTGTCTTTTACAAATATGTCAAAATTGTTTTGATTTAGAATTGTTCATTATCAAATTGGTGGGAGACAAAATACATTGTCATCTGTATGCACTTGAATAGAGACTGGAGGCCACTTTCCCGCAGTTCGTTTTTCACTCCTGCCAGGTAGTCTACTCCGGCTTAATATTAGCAGCTGAGAAATAAATATAGTAGCAGCTGGGATCCTCCTGTTTTTAGTGGCAACCAACTTTGCTTTCACATGGGATTGCATATAGAAATGTCTGGGTTTATAAGAACAATAGTTTCACTCTGCAACAGTCACTGTTTGAGGAGCATGTAGCCTTTTGCTGTGCGACAGGTGATATTCTGCCCAAACTCTATGCCATGGGCTCTCCAACCCAGCTCCTGCAGCTAACCAGTGCTTCATTTGGGAAACAAAGTGAAATCTGTTTGGGAACATTGACAGTAACATGTTTTCCTAACAAAACATATTTGATTAAACTGTTGACAGCCCCTCTATGCACGCTCAAGAACGAAGTGAATGAGAGGGGAGGAGATGGAGACGCACAGTGAGATTCTGTAGCTAAGTTAATGTCAGCCTACTAATTATGAAAATGCCCCGTTATTCATCACCTAGGCCTATATGTTCTCTCCTAGACTCATGGATAGAAAGTTTGGAGTGTAGCATAAGGTAGCCAGTCCATCCAGTTCGCATAATAATACAGGCCCCACGATTACTAGAATTTGTTTAATTTTGGAGTATAGGCTAGACTAATTATGTACCGAAGACATTTTCAGAAAACAAGTTGATATGGTCAGTAGTCTATACCTAGAGCTGTAGTGGTGATCGCATTACCGCCACACTGGCAGAAATGAGGCATGACCGCAGTCAAATACCACCTGACCGTTGAGTCACTGTAATCTCCATTTATCCCCCTCCTGTACTTCCTGTTCACCCATGACTGCGTGCCCATGCACATCTCCAACTCAATCATCGAGTTTGCAGACGACACAACAGTGTTAGGCCTGATTTACCAACAACAACGAGACAGCCAGTTGTAAAACAAATGTGTTTGTGACAGGGGGCGTGATTATTTGTTGTTCTGGACTTCAGCTTTACCACCTACATCTTTCTTTAATTTGTTCAAAACTTTGGTGACAACCGCCATCTTGCCTAAAGAGTGGTAGTTGCTGTACCTCTACCTACCTACCTGATTCTCTAATACCTAACTACAGTGCCTTGCAAAAGTATTCGTCCCCTTGGCATTTTTCTTATATTGTTGCATGACAGCCTGTAATTTAAATTGATTTATATTTGGATTTCATGTAATGGACATACGCAAAATAGTCTAAATTGGTGAAATTAAAAAAATTACTTGTTTCAAAAAATGGAAGGGAAAAAAACAAAAAGAAAACTGAAATGTGGTGCGTGCTTATGTATTCACCCCCTTTGCTATGAAGGCCCTAAATAAGATTTGGTGCAACCAATTACCTTCAGAAGTCACATAATTATTTAAAGTCCACCTGGGTGCAATCTAAGTGTCACATGATCTGTCACATGATCTCAGTATATACTATACACCTGTTCTGAAAGGCCCCAGAGTCTGCACCACCAATAAGCAAGGGGCACCACCAAGCAAGCGGCACCATGAAGACCAAGGAGCTCTCCAAACAGGTCTGGGACAAAGTTGTGGAGAAGTAAAGATCAGGGTTGGGTTATAAAAAAATATCAGAAACTTTGAACAACCCACGGAACACCATTAAATCCATTATTACAAAATGGAAAGAATATGGCACCACAACAAACCTGCCAAGAGAGGGCCGCCCACCAGAACTCATGGACCTGGCAAGGAGGACATTAATCAGAAAGGCAACAAAGAGACCAAAGATAACCCTGAAGGAGCTGCAAAGCTCCACAGTGGAGATTGGAGTATCTGTCCATAGTACCACTTTAAGCCATACACTCCACAGAGCTGGGCTTTACGGAAGAGTGGCCAGAAACAAGCCATTGCTTAAAGAAAAAAATAAGCAAACACATTTAGTGTTCGCCAAAAGACATGGGGGAGACTCCCCAAACATATGGAAGAAGGTACTCTGGTCAGATGAGACTAAAATTGAGCTTTTTTGGCCACCAAGGAGAACGCTAAGTCTGGTGCAAACCCAACATCTCTCATCACCCCAAGAACACCATCCCCACAGTGAAGCATGGTGGTGGCAGCATCATGCTGTGGGGATGTTTTTCATCGGCCGGGACTGGGAAACTGGTCATAATTGAAAGAATGACGGAGGGTGCTAAATACAGGGAAATTCTTGAGGGAAACCTGTTTCAGTCTTCCAGAGATTTGAGACTGGGACGGAGATTCCCCTTCCAGCAGGACAATGACCCTAAGAATACTGCTAAAGAAACACTCGAGTGGTTTTAAGGGGAAACATTTAAATACCTTGGAATGGCCTAGTCAAAGCCCAGACCTAAATCCAATTGAGAATTTGTGGTAGGACTTAAAGATTGCTGTACACCAGCGGAATCCATCCAACTTGAAGGAGCTCGAGCAGTATTTTCTTGAAGAATGGGCAAAAATCCCAGTGGCTAGATGTGCCAAGCTAAGAGACATACCTCGTGACTTGCAGCTGAAATTGCTGCAAAAGGTTGCTCGACAAAGTATTGACTTTGGGGGGGTGAATAGTTATGCACGCTCA